>NC_056745.1:1564690621-1564940621 GCF_019279795.1 Protopterus annectens | reverse complement strand
AAGTTACTAGGCTATTGGCCCTGAGGCCCTTATAAGCCTAGCCAAGAGTTTAGCCCCTGTTTAGACAAGTCAGCATCCAAAGCCCCTGTCCAGCAGGGACAAGGGTGGAATCCTAGGGGTGTATTTTCCATTTCCCATCTAGTTGTCCAGGTTACACTTGAAAAGGGACAATGAGGTACTCTGCTTGACATAGAGAGGGAGTCTATTCCACAGATGGGGGAGTCTCTGAGACACAAATCTGTCCCACCAAAAAGTCCTGTTGATATCCCAGACCAGGTTGAGGTCGCGCGTGCGGGTTACTGGAGTGGAGCTTGACTTGCGGATAGGCAGTAGTCCCATCAAGGCAGGGTGTGCCATTGCTTTGTATACCAGAAAGAAGTCACCTTTGAGGAGTCTGTATGAAACTGAGTAGAGGGACAGGGCTTTTAGCCTGTCTGTGTAGGGTAGTATGTTTGAGGCCCTAGATTCTTCTGGTGAGTAACCTCTGTGGTCTCTCCAGCTGCTGCATGTGTTTTGCAGAGTACATGCCAAAGGGGGCATTGTACTCAATAATTGGCCTTATAAGGGAAGAATGCAAGGATGTTATGACCTCCTTGTCCCTACCCTTATGAGGTGCGCCATATAGAAAGCTTTTCCGTACAACGGAAGCAACATGGTGGTCAAAAGTCAGGTTGCTATCAACCTGGGTGCCCAAATCCCTCATGACTGCATGTTTAGGACATTGTTATTAATGTGAAAATATGTTGGGTCACCACTCCCCAAAGGAAATGATGCAGTTTTTGGCATTAAGCTTGAGGCCATGTTTCTGGCGCCAGTCATTTGTTTGGGTGAGACCCTTTTGGAGAATGTCCACATCACTTGGGGATTTGATGATCACGTCCAGCTTGTAGTCATCTGCAGACTTGGTCAGCCATGGTCCACTGGTTTTGGCCTGCACCTCAGAGAAGTATATCCCAAGTAACAGAGGCCCCAAGACCGATCCCTGGGGTACGCCACTTGTTGCGGGTCTACTGCTTGAGGTGTCTTCCCCATTTTGATTAAATGGTTTCCCTCAATGAGCCAGTTTGCTACCCATCTGATAACATATGGATTGATACCTAATTGAGAGAGTTTGTCTACTATGTCCGAGTGGGGAATAGTGTTGAAGGCCTTGGCCAGGTCAAGGTAGGCGGTGTGCACCATCTTCCCTTCGTCCTTGGCTTTGGTGATTGTCTAAAAGAAGTCAACCAGATTTAACAGATATGACCTGCCCTTGACAAAGCCAAACTGTGTGGGGTCAAGTGTTTGGAGGTTGCCAATGTCCCTGTTAATGATGTCCATGATAATCCATTCCATGGCCTTACAGATCAGGCTAGTTAGGCCGATGGTTCTATAATTTCCAGGATCAGTGGATGCTCCACCTTTGTGCAAAGGGATGACTGGTTGTCCTCCACTCGGCTGGGACAAAGTCAGTGCTCAGGCTTTGATTGAATCAGGAGTTCACTTTGAGGCTTATTCTTGAATGTACCATTTTATTTAAGGCAGTTGGGTATTGACTTTTTCTATATAGCTGTTGAGGTGTTTGTCAAAGAGGGGAATTTAGCAGCCCTCTCATTTATCTCTATTTCTGGGTGATCGTTGGAGAATTTTTATGCGTCTGCTACAACCTGTAGTACATTTTTCCCCTGGAGAAGTCCTTAAAGATGGTTTCATTTGGTGGTGGGTGGTTACCTCTAGGCCTAACAAAAAGGATGACTGGTTTGTTGTCAAATTTTTTTTTTTTTAGGGATGAGATTGAGGGTGCATGCAGGAGTTAGGGTGATAATGACCTGGCCAGAGATATTTAAGTTTCCAATAGGCAGCTTTACAGTTTGCTGCAGCACATTGACGTTAAAGTTTAGGAAATGCTGAGCGCATCTATTTTTAGAGGTGCAAGTGTGCCAGTCAATGTTTGGGTAATTAAAGTCCCTTCACAAGAAGGTATTTGGTTTGATATTTAATCCTGTAATGGAAGGTAACTTCCATGATCTTTGGGAATATTGATGGGAATTTGTAGCTAGCAGTGAAGTAATAGCTAGATTTAAGCATGCTTTGGATCTTTAGAAGCTATAATTCATGGTTGTGAGTAAGTTGACGTGATTGTTTATAAATGGCTCCCTTGCAGTCTGTGGTTGAGGAAATGGAAATTGTGTTCACAATGTGTGTTTTAATCTCCTAAGACTCATAATACTGCAGTTCTTTACATAGCTGGGCGAGTAACTTGTCACATAGGTGTAGCTTACATTTGTAATGCCAGTTTGTGCTTCAGAGCAGAATAATACTTGTAGTCAACTCTACTTGGTGATTACTTCCATGGCTAGCTTGCATTTTTATTAAGCAATTTTGGAATTATAGTAGCTGAACTTTATTTTATTTTTCTTTGTTCAAAATCATTACTTCCTGCTTCTCATCTATTACTGTCTTTTGGCAGTCTTCATGAGCAGTGTTGCATTCAGGCCATGTCTTCAACTTTTTGAATTTGCATATTTCTGGTACTATGATTGGCTAGATGTCACTTGATACCTGTCCTAAGATCACTGTTGCAATAATCCAATAGTTTTGGACTGTCTTGCCAAGGTAACCTGACATCGGCCAGGATACTAAAGCCAAAATAACTCCCGTATGGTCATACGGACATATGACCTAAGCCTGGGGGCATAAGGATACATAAGTGGACATATGAGCTTAAGATCCTTAGACTATCTTGCCTAAAGTCTGAACACAAGTCTCTCCTGACTGTGTTTGTTCGTGTGATCATTGATATTGTCTGTCTTAGCTTATTCAGGTGAGTGCTGTGTTGGGGAACCTTCCTTTTTTTCTTAAACTTTATTGGTTAAAACTGTTAGATGTCAGCTGAGAGAGAGATGTGTGATTGTGGTAGGCTGATTCCTTTTTAAAGACCACCAGTCCCAGTACTACTTGCTTTTTGGGCCGTGAACCTGACTGAGAGTTGTCAGATTTGTCAGTCATTTGTTCTAAAAATCATACAAATGTATTTTTTTCTCCTGAACAATTTAGAGTGCACTTGAAGCAGCTCACCCAATCCAAAATGGCAGATCTGTACAGTTGTGAATGGGGAACCAAGGCTCATTATTTTACAGGGACTGAAGTGCTTACCCCAAATCCTAGTTGTGGAAGAGGTGCCTGGATCCTTGATTGATGGTGCCAGGGGTTGGATCTGCAGCACTTTGTGAAAACAGATTTCACACCTAAGAAAAAGAAGCAAAAGACAAAGCGTATCTCTCCTTTTCAGACATCTTATGAAATCAAATTAATTACATTTTTAGTCGGCATGTATGTGGCCATTATATTTCTGCTTCTCAGATATCTTAAAAAAAGCAAATTAATTAAATTTGTAGTGGGCCTATATGTGGCCATTTTGCCTCCCTCCTTTCTTTCTCATTCATCTCTTCTTACTACCTCTTCTCAAAAGAGAGCATAAATCCTCCTCTGAGTAGGAGGAAGAATCTGATTCAGATAAACACAGTCTTGTAATCATCTTGAGATTCATTCTCCAGGCAGATGTCTTCAGATGAAGACACACTACCCACCGACTCTCCTGTTGAAGAAATGTCCTTTGGGGAAACGGTCACAAAAATGACACAGCACTTTAAATGGGAATCTAGACAAGTTTCTGATGTGCAGAAGAGGGATTACAATTTGCTGGAGGTAGAAGCTCCTATGCCAGCATCTGTGCCTCTAGTTTTTGAAGGCCTTTCTAGATGCATTTGCTTACACTTCTACCTCTCCTGATTCCAGCCCTCCAGCCTGTAAGAGGGCTTATAGGTTTTATAAAGTGCCAGAGAATCTAAAATGTTTATATAAATATTATTTTGGCAGTTCCTTTTTTGTTTTGTCTCAGCTGACGAGCCTTCCAAATTTTTACCAGCTGTTAACATTTTATCTTCGGACTGAGACAGTAAGGCTTTGGACAGATATGGAAAGAAGATTTGGACTCTGCCACTCTGGCCTTCAAGGCATTTAATTATCAAACCCAAATGACAAATTATTTGTTGTCTGTTCCATGTGAACTAAGCAAGACTTTGACATTTCTGAAACTAGGCAGCAGACTATTTTTGTGGTGGGTCGAGCTAACTAGGCAGCAGACTATTTATGTGGTGGGTCGAGCTAGTCCGGTGCCCAATCATGCCATTAAATGTAGTAATGCAGTGGAAACTTCTACCAGGATGGCTGCTGCTGGATCTGTCATCAGAAGATGTGCATGGCATTGTTCCCAGTCCCTACCTCAGGGTATCAATGCTTAGCTGTTAGCTTCCCCTTTTATCAGGTATTTTCTGTTTGGTCCTGGTAATATGGACCTGTTCAAAATCTTTGCAGGAGAAAGACAAGATGATGCAACATTTCAAGCAAATCTTTCTCACCTCATCACCCAGGTATCCAGTGAAACTACTTCACTAAGCCTATTTTCTTTTCTCATAGAAACTTTGTTTGCTCAAAGGCAGTAAGATGCCTAGGAAATGATTTCAGAACAAACCTATAAGAGATTCCAAGTCTGAAAAACTTTCATTTTCCAGACTAATCTGCCTGACTACTTTCTGGCTCCTTCCCACCTTTATCCACCCTTCCCCCGTCAAAAAGATGAACCTCATCACTTCAGACAAAGTTGGGTCCTTTCTGTCATTCAACAAAGCTACAAAATGACTTGGAAGCAAATTTCAGCCTTCAGAAGCATTCTGTCCCCTCCATCCAGCTAGGTAAATCTTTTCCCTCCTATGTTGCAGGGTCTTCTTGACCAAGGTGACATAGAATCTGTACCACCACAACATATAGGAAAAGATTTTATTCCAGACATTTCCTGGTACCCAGAAAAGGAGATTGGAGACCTGTTCTGGACTTCACCTCGGTACCTTTCTGAAGGTATCTTCTTTCAAAATGCTTTCCATTCAAAGTTTTCACCCTTCATCTTACCTCAATATTTTTCTGATGTTCTTCGTGTTTCACTGTTGCAGTCATCACAGTTGGGTTATCTGCCTGCAGGTATCCCTCAGCCAGCTTGAATACCAGAGTCTTGGATTCCTGCGTCGAATGCTGTCTCTTCTTCCTTGACGTCAGGTCGTCCAGGGTATAAAGCATGCAGCCGATGCCATTACATCAATCTTTCTGGCCATGCGGTGCCCGAAGCAGAAGCAGATGTTCGTGTTACACTGCTGCAGTCATCGCACTTGGGTTATCCTGCCGTCAGGCGGTCCCGCAGTCGGCCAGAGTTCCAAAGTCTTGGTCCGGCGTCGGTTGCTGTCGCTTCTTCCCTGACGTCAGTGCGCCAGGGGTATACAAGATGCATCCAACGCCATTTTCTTCAGTCTTTCTTGCCGCGCAGTGCCCGAAGCAGAAGCAGTTCGCAAGTGCCGGTTTGCAGACTCCTGAGATTTTTGAAGTTGAATTTCAGATCCGAAATCTTCAGTAAAGCTAAGTACCCTGTTGGGGAAACTTTTTTCTTGCCTCAGACCGATGTCAGAAAAAGTTAATAATTGTATTTCTTGTGGGAAGCAAATACCTCATAAGGACTTCCACTCTTACTGTATTCCATGCCTAGGCCCTGATCACAACGTCACTAGTTGTTGGTTTTGTGCTAGATTTAACAAACGCACTATAAAAAGACGTTTTGATTTTGCTTTGCACTACTTTGGCCGAAGGTTCAATTATACTATGCCGTCGGATCAGCCGACTGCAATTCTGAAAATATGCAAAGACACGGATAAAGACAGGCATCCGAGGTCCAAAACCGATGACGAAACCTCTTCTAGGCCAGTCGCCGGTTCTCAGTGAGGCGCTTTCGCAGCCCCTGACACCCGCTACCTCAGAGCCACAGGCCGCCTCCGACTCCCACGTGGAGACAACTAGGCCTCTGGCAACTCAAGGTATTGGGCCTACGGAAACTAATCCCTCAGATGGGTCCGGAGCCGCTGAGCAGGCACCGGCTTCTGAGGGTGTTTTCAGACCTTCACAACTTGCCATTAAATCAACAGCCACGACAAAGGTACCATTAAAGACAAAGAAACAAGTGCAGAATTCTCCTGGACAGTCCTCCATGCCTAAGAAACAGATGCTTAAAATGGCCGAAGACCTCATTACTCTAATCAGGGGTTCCCATCCCCCTCCTGAGAAAAGGTCTAGGCAGGATACAGACTTTGACTCCTCTGATCAGGTTTCCATTTCTTCTGATTCCTCTTCAGACCAGGGATACTCTTTACCCCCCTATGAGGACTCTGAGGAATCTATCCCTTCAGCCTCTCCTCCTGAGGATTACTCTTTTGGGGAAACTTTACATACCATGAGGGAACATTTCCATTGGGAAAGTCAGGAATACTCAGAATCCAAGAAAAGGCTCAGGGATTTCCTCTTATTGCCTCAGCACTGGCCCCTGGCTATTCCGCCTGTACTAGACATTGTGGATGATGTCTTCTCTGAATCCAGCATATCTCCTGACTCTTTGCCCTCTGCTTCAGCCAAGCCAGATAGGTATTATAGAGTCCCTGACTCTCACAAGTTTCTTTACAAAAACCCTTCTGCTGATCCAGAAACTATTTCCCAGGGTCCAAAAGGGGTTAAGGCTTCCATTGCAAAAAATCCAGTACCCTCTGACAGAGATTCCAGAGCTTTGGATAGATAGGGGAAGAAAGTATACACGTCTGCAACTTTAGCAGTAAGAGCTTTAAATTGCCAGTTTCACATGCTTAAGTACCAACAATATTTAATGGCTCAGTTAAAACAGAAAATGCTTGCTAGTTCAGAAGCTCCTGATTGTAAAGAAACGCAGGATTTATTGCATGCAGTTGAACAGGTGGGAAAACATAATCTGCAATGTGGTTTTGATTCTTTAGAGGCCTCTTGTAGAGCCGCAGTTACAGGTCTGTTATTCGAAGACATGCTTGGTTAAAAGAACAGAGTTTACCTGAACATGTTAAGGCAAAGTTATTGGATGCTCCTTTGCAACATGATACCTTGTTTGGTGTTAAGGCAGAAGAGGTGTTAAAGAAAATGGAGGATAAAGCTAAATCTATGCAAACAGTCAAGGATTTCTTACAGGTACAGCCACCTTGGTTTAGCAGAAATTGGCCAGTAAAAAATTGGTCCTTTCCAGTGTCAGACAGGCCACCGAGAGGCAGATATAGACGCCCAAGAGGCAGTTCTCAACCCCAAGGCACAAACAGACAATGACAGTGGGGCACCTCAACCCCAAAAGGAGGTGAGGACAAGTCTCAACCCTACAGGAAACAGTCACAATGACTTTCCCTTGCATACGCCAAGCACGTCCCTTCTGGAAGCTCCCTTAGGGGGAAAATTAGCACTTTTTTCTCAAAACTAGCAATCACCCAAGACAAATGGGTCCTGAATATTGTGTCTCAAGGTTACAGATTCCACTTCCACACTTTACCAAAGCTAAAAGGAATGCCAGACCTGCCACAAAATCAATGGGCAGAGGCACAAAAACAAATTTCAGCCCTCATGGACATGAGAGCTATACAAAAAGAACCACAACAGGAACCAAGGACAAGGATTTTACTCAAGACTCTTCCTGGTCCCCAGAAAGGACAAAGCCTGGAGGCCTATACTGGACCTTTCAATTCTGAATACTTACCTGGATATTCTGAAATTCAAAATGTTGACATTACAGCAGCTTCTACCCATGCTGGGCAAAAAGGCTTGGCTTGTTACTCTGGACCTCAAAGAGGCATACCTGCATGTCCCTATCAGACAAAATTGCAGAAGATACCTCAGATTCAAAGCTGGTACAAGGCACTACCAATTCTCTGCACTGCCCTTTGGCTTATCTACTGTGCCCAGGGTCTTCACAAAGTGCCTGGCACCAGTAATTGCATTTTGCAGACAAAAAGGGATTCAAAAATATCCATACCTGGACGACTGCCTCATTCAAGCAGAGACAAAGGACATTCTTCTACAGCATTTGGCGTTTGTGAAAAGGTTGCTAATTTGTCTAGGGTACACAGTAAATGAAAAGAAGTCAAAACTAGTGCCCTCACAACAGATTACATTCCTGGGTGCCAGCTTAAATACAATGGCCCAGATGGCTTACCTCACGCCAGACAAACAACTGCAACTAACTGAATATTTTCAACTACTGGAAAAACATCCCATGTCCCTGCAAGAAAAATTCTGCAGGCCCTGGGATTCATGGCATCCTGCGTACTACTAATACCATACGCCAGACTGCATATGAGGAAATTACAATGGTACCTAAAAAGTGTTTGGACTCGACATTCTCACAGTCTAGAAGCAGTAATCCCAATAATTCCCTGCCTACAACAGGAGTTTTGATGGTGGGCACAAGCATGTCACCTAAACAAGGGTCAGCCTTTCACCCAACCCACAGCCAGGCAAACTCCTAACAGATGCTTCGGATTACGCCTGGGGAGCACACAAGGTGTGAACATGCATTCAGGACATGTGGACCACAGACCTGATGCATCTTCACATCAATCAAAAAGAGATGTTGGCTGTTCAAAATGCCCTAACAGCTTTCAAGGACCTTCTACACCCAGGACAACTATTACTAAAGACAGACAACACCACAGTAATGTGGTACATAAACAAACAAGGGGCCACTCACACTTATCCCCTATGCAGGCAAGCCATGACCTTGTGGAACACAGCTCTAACGTACCACGCTCACCTGCAAGCACAATTCCTGTCAGGAAAGAAAAATACTCTGGCAGACGACTTAAGCAGAAATGTCATGGACCCTCACAAATGGAAATTGAACCCACAAATCTTCAGCATGATAACACAAAAATGGGGATGCCCAGACATAGATCTTTTTGCCTCCCCTCTGAATTGCCAACTACAAAAAATTCTGCACAAGGACTTACCACAAACAAGCATGGAAAGTGGATGCTCTTCTGTTCAGCTGGAAAAACCTAAAAGTCTATGCCTTCCCACCACTGCCTCTCCTTTCAAAGGTACTCCTAAAAGCCAGACAAGAAAAACCACAGATGATCCTGATTGCTCCACACTGGCCATGCCAGCACTGGTACCCTATCTTAAGGAGCTTGGCTCAGGGCCCACCATGGATTTTGCCCCAAATTCCACACCTTCTGACTCAACCAAACAATCGGATCCTGCACGGTCAGCTCAAAACCCTAAACCTGGCTGCATGGCAGATACTATAGTCAAACAGGCAACACTTATTTATTTATTTATTTATTTATTTGCAGTTGGTTTACCAGGATAGTCCATTGGGCCAAAAGAACCCGTTTTCAATGGAGTCCTGGGGAGAAAAGCTCCAATATAGACAAAATTAGGTACATACAATAACTACAAGATAATTATACAGAGTAGAGATAACAATTAATACATATAGGCTTAAATTTGAGAAACATTCGAAAATGGGGAGAAAAGCTGCGATATAGGTAGAATTAGGTACATGTTGTGACTACAAGACAGTTATACAGAGTAGAGAGAAAACATTAGTACATTTAGGCATAAATTTGAGAAACATTCAAAAATAAACAGTATTGAGATATGCCATCAGAGAAGTTATTGAAGAGGAAACACAGAATGTCTTTATTAAATAACTATAGTGAGGGAACATAAGCTTTGATAGGATAAGGGTGAGGGGAATGGAATGTTATAGATCTATGAGGGGAGGGAGCAAGAACAATCCCATTGGGATCTTAGATATATGTGAAGTGATTTTTTGAACATGTATTTGTTAGTGATAGTACGAATGGATGGAGGAACACCTCTCTCTAAATCTGTTATGGATGTCATTTTGGAGGCCAGGGGGCCTAGCACCAGGAAAGCTTACTCAGAAAAATGGAAGAGATTCTGCGCCTGGAACCAGGCTCACAGCCTTGACCCTCTTGCTCCAAATATTCCTCAGATTTTACAATACTTAACTGAGATGCTGGACAGAGGCCTATCCTTTTCATCAATTAAGATTCACGCCTCTGCCATTTCTACACATTACAACATGGATCCTCCTTTATTCATCTCATCCCTTGCTAAAGCAGTACCTCAGAGGGGCTAAAAACATAAGACCGCCCCGGAGAGCACCAGCACCAACTTGGGACCTCAATTTCATTTTGGAAAAACTGACCCTACCACCTTTTGAGCCAGCCTATACAGCCGATCTAAAATTTTTATCATGGAAAACAGCTCTGCTCCTGGCAGTGACTTCAGCACGAAGACTCTCAGAGCTACAAGCATTAATGGCAGTGGAACCTTTTATAATTTTTCATCAGGATAGGGTATCTTTAAGGACAAACCCTACCTTCATGCCAAAGGTGGTATCTAGTGTGGCTCTTAACCAAACCATCCATCTGCCTACTTTTTATCCAAACCCCCAAAATAAAGGGGAGACACTTCTGCATTCTTTGGACATACACAGGCAGCTACGCTTCTACTTGGACAAAACAAAAGCTTTCAGGAAAACTGATCAACTGTTTGTAGCGTATGCTGCAGGATCACAAGGCAAGGCTATCTCAAAGCAGACTATTTCCAAATGGATAGGACACTGTATTCGGTACTGTTACACACGGCATGGAAAATCAGTCCCTAATAACATTAGGCCTCATTCCACCAGGGCAACAGCCACTTCAGCAGCCTTTCTCAGAGGAGTACCTACCAAGGAAATTTTGGAGGCTGCAACTTGGAGCTCAGTGCACACCTTCACCAGGCATTACCACCTGCCTCTTTACTCTAAATCCAGAGCAGGATTTGCCACTGCAGTTCTGCAGGGCCTCTTAGTCAACCCTAACTCTTTATAGACCAGCCACCCAAACTTAGCTTTGGGATTCAACCCAAGTATGATGACTACAGCAGTGTAACACGACCATAGTACAGTTTTGTACCTACCATAAATGTAGATGTTCGAGTGTTCACACTGCTGCAGTCCAGGTTACCCTCCCTCCATCCCCTCTGAACTAGCTGGACTTATCTATACCCTTCTATCCTATACAACCTTTGGGGTGTATTTGCTGGTAACTGAAGGTATTGTTTTTATTTCATATGTATATTTTTGATTAGCAATATGTATTGCCTACCCAGTTGGGGGCACCTGACATCTGGGGCAAGAAAAACTGAAGAAAATGGTGTTGGATGCATCTTATATACCCCTGGCGCACTGACGTCAGGGAAGAAGCGACAGCAACCGACGTCATACCAAGACTTTGGAACTCTGGCCGACTGCGGGGACCGCCTGACGGCAGGATAACCCAAGTGTGATAACTGCAGCAGTGTGAACACTCGAACATCTACATTTATGGTAGGTACAAAACTGTACTTTTTTCAAGTGCCAGTCAGCCGACTCCTGAAATCTTCGTTTTTGAGTTTCAGAACCGAAGTCTTCAGAAAAGCTAAGTACCCCGTTGGGAATTTTTTTTCTTGCTCTTAACCAATGTCAGTAAAAGTTAACAATTGTATTACCTGTGGAAAGCAAATACCTCAAACATTTTCATTCGTACTGCATTCCTTGCTTAGGCCCAGACGACGACGTCCCTCGCTGTTGGTTTTGTGCCTTGTTCAACCCCCGAACTATTCGTCATCGGGCTATATTTGCAGCAAATTATTTTGTTATTCGGTATAACTATCCAGAAATGGCTTCGGTAAGCCATCTTACTGCCAATATTCCAAAGAAAGTAAGGATAAAGACCGAGACAGACCGGATAGGTCCAAAACTGCCAACGATGCTTCCGTTAAGCTAGTCACCAGTCCGCCAGTACTGAGTGAGGTGCTTTCGCAGCCCCTGATACCTGCTACCTCAGATTTGCAGGCCTCTACTGAGACCCACTCAGTCCGGTATGCCGCGAGATGCGTCTTCGACTATGGGACCTGCGGATGTGTCTACTTTGAATGGGTCCAGATCCGCTGAGCAGGCACTGGCTTCTGAGGGTGTATTCAGGCCTACAGACTTGCATTTTAAACCAACGCCATCTTTTACATCCAGGCCTAAAACTCGACCCATGCCTAGAAAACTGACGTCCAAACCGCATGGTCAGGCCCATATGCCTGAAAAACAAATGCTTAGAATGGCTGAAGACCTTATTACCTTAATTAGGGGAAGCCAGCCTTCCCCCTCTGAGAGACCTAGAACTGATTTTCCTTCTGATCAGGAGTCTGATATTTCTGTTTCTTCTAATTACCAGGATTTGCCCTTGTCTACCTAGGAGGATTCTGATACAGAGGATTCCATTCCCTATGCTTCCCCTCCAGAAGATTTTTCTTTTGGTGAAACCTTGCACACTCTTAGGGAGCATTTCCGCTGGGAAAGCCAGGATTACTCTGACTCCAAAAAGAGGCTTAGGGAATTTTTACTCCTCCCTCAACACAGGCCTTTAGCTGTCTCTCCTGTTCTGGACATTGTAGATGATGCTTTCTTGGAATCTAGCCTTTCCCCAGACACTTTACCTCCAGCTCCCAGAAAACCTCACTGGTATTAGAGTACCTAACTCTCAAGCTCCTCTTCAAGAATCCTACTGCGGATCCAGAGACCATTTCCCAAGGGCCAAAAGGCATTAAGGCTACTGCTGCCAAAAACCCTACCCCTTCTAACAGAGTTTCTAGAGCCTTGGACAGATTGGGTAAGAAATATACTTCTGCTACTTTGGCCATTGGGGCTTTAAATTGCCAGTTTCATATGTCAAAGTACCAGCAGCATATTATGGGACTACTTAAACAGAAAATGATGTTGATTCCTGGCTGTGCTGAACACACAGAATTACAGGATTTAATGCATTATGCAGAACGAGTTGGTAAATATACTTTGCAATGTGGTTTTGACTCTAGAAGCATCTTGCAGGGCTGCTGTCACTGGGTCTGTACTTAGAAGGCATGCTTGGCTTAAGGAGCAAAACTTGCCAGATCATGTTAAAGCTAAATTACTGGATGCTCCCTTAAACCAAGACCGCCTATTTGGCAACAAAGCAGACGTTGTCCTCAAAAAGATGGAGGAAAAAGCTAAATCTATGCAAACTGTTAAAGATTTCCTGCAAGTACAGCCTCCCAGGTTTAGTAATCATTGGCCTTCAAAGAATTGGTCCTTTTCAGCCTCTTCCAGGCCTCCTCAGTCCAAACCCAGGAACAGCAGACCACCTAGGTTACAATCTCAGGCCACGCACAGACCTAAGCAGTGGGGGGCTCCCACTTCCAAAGCAGGGAGTAGCAAGACACTCCCCTATGGAAAAATGGCATGATGTCTTAACCTTAACCCTTCCAAGCCCTGTTCAACTGCCTGCGCCCTTAGGAGGAAAGCTTGCCCTGCATGCAAAAAAGTGGGAACTCATTACCCAGGACAAATACGTTCTGAATATAGTTTCCCAAGGATACAAATTCCACTTCCACACCCTACCAACCACAAACGGTTGGCCAGACCTACCCCATAAATCAGTGGGCAGAGGCTCTACAACAGGTTCTCTCTCTTCTAAGTATCAGGGCTATTCAACCTGTCCCAGCAGAAGAAAGGGGACAAGGTTTTTTATTCAAGACTTTTCCTGGTACCCAGAAAAGACAACTCCTGGCATACTATCCTGGACCTCTCTATTCTACACACCTTTTTGGTAATCCCAAAATTCAAAATGCTAACACTTCAACAGCTGCTTCCTATGCTAGGCAAAGATGCCTGGTTGGCAACCTTAGACTTAAAGGAAGCTTACCTGTACATTCCAATAAGGGAATCTTGCAGAAAATACCTATGCTTCAGTTCTCTGCACTTCCCTTTGGCTTATCTAATGCGCCCAGGGTATTCACAAAGTGTATATCTCCAGCCATTGCATTTTGCGGGCAGAAAATATTCAAATATACCCATACTTGGACGATTGCCTGATTCAGGCAGAAAGCCAAAACTTGCTATTAAAATATCTGGCATTCGTAAAGAAACTTCTAACCTCACTGGGGTACACCATAAATGAAAAGGAATCTCACCTAGTACCCTGCCAACAGATAGTATTCCTGGGAGCAAGCTTAAGCACATCTTCCCAGATGGCTTTCCTCACTGCAGAGAAACAAGTTTGACAACCTACTTCAAACTACTGGCCACAAAGACCCAGCTATCTGCAAGGAAATTTCTGCAAGCCCTGGGGTTCATGGCCTCTTGCATTCTACTAATTCCATATGCAAGACTGCATATGAGGAAACTAACTACAGTGGTATATAAAACGCCTATGATGTCAACATTCTTAGAACCTGGAATCAATGATTCCTATCATTCCTTGTATAAAGACAGAGTTCCTTTGGTGGGCAGAGGCCTGCAGCCACAACAAGGGGCTCCCTTTCACTCTACCCCCTGCCGCCCAAACCCTAACAGATGCATCAGACTCTGCATGGGGGCCTCATTTGACAGGGCAGTGCATTCAGGGCAAATGGAACCCGAGACAGATGCACCTGCATATCAACCAAAAAGAAATGTTAGCTGTACAGAATTCCCTGACAGCCGTCAAGGACCACATTCTTCCAGGACAATTATTGGTGAAGACAGGCAACACCGCAGTTATATATGGTACATAAACAAGCAGGGGGTAACCCACTCGTACCCTCTCTGCAGACTAGCCATGGCTCTGTGGAACACAGCCTTGAGCTACCAAGTGCACCTACAGGCTCAGTTCCTGCCAGGCGAGCTAAATTCTCTGGCAGACAACCTAAGCAGAAATCTCATGGACCCACATGAGTGGAAACTGGAACCAAAAATATTCAACCTCTTGAGGAACAAATGAGCGACTCCCAAGATAAACCTGTTTGCCTCCCCTCAAAACTACCAAATGGACAAATTCTGCACAAGGACTTCCCACAGTCAAGCTTGGAAAGTGGATGCCCTGTCCTTTACCTGGGAAAGCCTCTCAGTTTATGCCTTCCCCCTCTGCCTCTCCTCTCGAAGGTTCTGCTAAAGGTCAAACAGGACAAGCCTAGGACAGTACTGATTGCACCAGACTGGCCACGCCAGCACTGGTGCCCCCTTTTGCATAGTATGGCACTGCTGGATCCATGCCACCTTCCTCATACCCCTTCCCTACTGTCCCAGCAGGCGGGCCAGATTCTGCACCCTCAGCTTCAAACCCTGAACCTTGCAGCCTGGTTAATTCCTTGAGCTCTTCAATAGCATCCCTCAGTAAGCAGGTGCTAGATGTCATTCTGAAGGCAAGGAGGCCTAATACTAGAAAATCCTATGCTGAAAAGTGGAAAAGATACTGTTCCTGGAGCCAGACTCGGGATGGGCACAACGGTGCCCAGCTTACCTCATATACTTCAGTACTTATTAGAAATGCTCCACAAGGGCCTATCCTTCTCGTCAATTAAAATTCATGCCTCTGCCATTTCAGCACATTACAATACTGAACCACCCCTCTTCTCTCACCCCCCTGCTAAAGCAATTCCTCAGAGGGGCTAAAAATGTAAGACCCCCCCAGGAGAAGCCCCTACTCCATCCTGGGATCTTAACTTTGTATTGAAAAAGCTCACTCGCTCTCCTTTTGAGCCAGCTGAAACTACAAAGTTGAAATTCCTCTCTTGGAAAACAGCCTTCCTTCTAGCAATCACTTCAGCAAGAAGAGTGTCTGAATTACAGGCCCTCATGGCAGTGGAGCCCTTCATTATCTTCCATGCAGACAGGGTTTCCCTCAGGACCAGTCCTTCCTTTATGCCCAAGGTGGTGTCTAGTGTGGCCCTTAATCAGTCCATCTGTTTGCCTACCCCCCCCCCCCTTGAGTCCACAAAACAAAGGAGAACGATTACTGCACTCTTTGGACGTGCACAGACAACTTAGATTTTATTTGGACAGGACTAAGCCTCTCAGAAAATCTGAACAGCTGCTAGTTGGCTTTGCTGCAGGGGCAGAGGGGAAGGCCATTTCAAAACAAACCATTTCTAAATAGATAGCCCATTGCATTCATTTCTGCTAGAAGTACCATGAAAAACCTAACCCACAGGGGATAAGATCACATTCCACCAGGGCTGCATCTACCTCTACAGCCTTTCTCAGAGGTGTCCCCACCAGGGACATCCTAGAAGCTGCTACCTGGAGCTCTGTACATACCTTCACCAAGCATTACCACATGCCTCTTTTTTTTTTTAATCCGTAGCTGGTTTTGCCACTGCAGTCTTGCAGGGCTTAATAGCTGGTCCTAATGCTCTCTAACCTCCTCCTCCCTTCCTTAGCTTTGGGAACCAACCCAAATGTGATGACTGCAATAATGAAACACAAAGAACATAGTACAGTTGTGTACACTTACCATAAATGTAGATGTTGTGCATTCACTGTTGCAGTCCTGGTTAACCTCCCTCCAGCCCCCTGACTTCTCTTGGCTCTACCTTTCCTTCTTGTTTGGTGTATTTAAGCTTTCTGGTGTATTTGCTTTTTTATGGAGGGGTACCATAACGTATAATTGTTTCCCATTGTGGGGGCACCTGACATCTGGGGCAAGAAAAACTGATGTAATGGCATCGGCTGCATGTTTTTATACCCCTGACGTCATGGAAGAAGAGACAGCATCCGATGCAGGAATCCACGACTCTGGTATTCAGGCTGGCTGAGGGCTACCTGCAGTCAGATAATTCAAATGTGATGACTGCAACAGTGAATACACTCTTAACATCTACATTTATGGTAAGTGTACACAACTGTACTTTATCCTTGGATGTTTATCTTCACATTCCCATTCATCCTTCTTGCAATAACTTCCTTGGGTTCTCTCTCTGCTTATTCCTCACATTTTGTTCTCTGCTTTACCGTTTGGGTTGTCCACAGCCCCCAGGGTTTTCACAAATTGCACAGCTCAAGCTATCAGTTTTTTTTTGGCCTGAGAGAATTGAGATTTATGTCCTTCCTTGTAACTGTTGCAGTATTTTTCACTCTTGGGATATTCTGACGAGAATAACTAAACATATGGGCAATGTACCAAGGTTTTTATCTTCCAGGTGCCATATATCAAATGTATCTCCTACATGTAAGACATAAGTTACATATGTGAAGTATGAGCACCTAATTCTCAGAACTACTTTGTTGTCAGTCCAAATGCTGTCTCTGAATTCTGTCTGCAAGCTGTTCATTGAATTGCTTCCACTACCAAGCCTTCAACAGTTAAGTGCCCCATTGGGGGTATTTTCCTTTATTTTTTCTATTGCCTTAGTTTACGTGTCATCCAGGAAAGGAAATTGTGAATGAGAGGCAGGTTTCCTATAAAGATGGACAAAAACAGTGTCTTTTTTTGTTTGGGTTATACCCACAATCCAATGCAGTGAGGACTTTTTCAGGTATTTGTCCCTAAGCCACTCAGCAGTAGTTTGTCATATCTGTCTATTTCCTTGGCGAACCGGCAGTTGAAACTTTCGGCACAGGGTACCATGGCTTAACCTGCCAACCCCAACATTCAGCTACTGCTTAGAAAGAAAACCAGAAAAGGTGCAGACTGATGATGTTGCTGTCCTGGCTCCACTGTACATCTCTTATCGGGTTGAATGAAGAATCTGAGGACTGCCTGTTGCCGCTGTCATGTTGCTCCCCAGCGACCCAGTTGGAGGTTGACTTGGAGCTGCCAATCTGCACATCCGCTGCAGCTGTACCTATATCTGGTGCAGATGTGAAGAGGGAACAATGGTTAATTTATTTTGGATGGTCCTAGGGGGATTTCCCAAAATACTTGTTGGGTAAGAGGTGCTGGTTCCCCTCATTGAATCTAGGCAGGTGTCTGAACCTTTTACATTTGTTAAAGCTGATGTTGCTTAGCATGGTTTTCTGTGATTAAGGATCCACACAAAGAATGGCAGGATTTTACCCAGGGGCTTTTCAGTGCTCGTCAAGCTCTTAGGCCCTTCCAAGGATTTTCTGTTCCTGTGTGTGCTCCTTGGTCTTTCACTGCTTCCAGGTGCCCTAGAGACTGTGAATACCCTAATAAAGCATTAGACTTTGGTGGGGAATCATTGGATATTATGTAGTCCTATCTTGCCGTAATTCTTGCTGGATGGGTTTGGAGCTGATATTCGGCTCCGACTCGGCAGATACTAATGCTCGAGAGCTTTTACTGGCTCGAGACTAGCCCCTATCCCATGGTGCCTCACGGCAATAACCCAGATCTCATTTGCCGCAAAAGCTTCAAGGTTGTGTCTTACTGGCTCGTTGGCTAAGTAAAACAATTTTTTTTTTATACAGTATTTAGTCTTTTCCTACTTTCTTTCAGATTTATATATAGATATTCTCTTATCTCTTGTGTGACTGTTTTTGAAAGTTACTCCACCCCTATTCCCCCCTTAGGACTGTACGGCTCATTTAAGTTAGAGGGCCGTAGTGCCAGTTTACTTTAGAGGGCCTTTCCTCCCTGTGTGTGTGTGACTATTTTTTTTTTTTTTTTAATCTTCTTCCTTCTCACCTTTATTGTAGTCAATACCTTTACTGTTATCTTTTTGTCTTAGTTATAAGAATGTTAAAAGGTAAAGATAAGGATCATAAGGATCATCACCCTTTGGGGTTCAAAAAGTGGGATAGGTGTGCGCTGAAAATGTCTCTTACAGACAGCCATACTAGTTGTGTATATTGTTTTGGTGAAGCCCATTTACAGAAACCCTGCACCTTCTGTCACGCTTTTAGCGCTAGAGTTTTGAATGAGCGAAATAGAAACCTCATTGACAGGGGTCTCGTGACCAGTTCCTTCCAGAAACAGCTAGAACTTGGTCAGACAGCTCCAAAATCCTCAGAGAAAATAATCAGCCCCGGCTTCGGAGCCGACAAAAAAGACTAAGGCATCGGAACCAAGAAATTCAGGTTCTGACTCAGCTTCATCTACTTCGGTACCGTCAATTTCATTGGTTCCGAGACCATCTTTGGTACCCAAAATTTTACCTGACATCGAGACTTATCTCCTACATTGAGATCTATTTTGGAGAGGAGGTCTCCTTCTGTCTCCACCAGATCCTCCAGGACCTTATCAGATGAGGACATCGAGAGGGTGGTGAAGAGGTTGCTTTTGGATCCAGCTCTGGCTAGAAAATTGGCCCCTCCAGACCCAAAGGTCTCAGAGCTGACCCCCTTACCGACCACTATTCCTCCTCTGACTGCTTCGCTCTCGGAGCCCCTATTACATTAGGTTCCTCTGTGTTGGACCCTTCAGCTCCGAGGATTCAACCTGTTTCCTCGGAGCCAATTACTCTATCCTCGATGGCTCACTCTGGAGCCGAGAGTTCTGGGAGCCGACACTCTCTTATCGACTCCGAAGGGGACAGTCACTCTGGGTTCTCATCGGAACTGACCCTCTCTCTCAGAGCTTCGGCTCGACTCAGCTTGGCTCCCGCTTCTGCTTCGGAGCCATTTCCTCCTGCTAGGAGTCGACCATCTGCCCCCTCGGAGCAGGGGGGGGCTTTTGAAGCTGTAGAGAAGGCTTTATCCTCTGCTAAAGCCATTCCTCTGGAACCTGTGTCCCACCAGCAACAGGCAGCAACCTCTTCCCCCTGCCCACCCCCACAGTGTAGGGAACCAGACGCCCAAGTAGCTCCTACTGGAGGGTGCCCCCTCTTCCGAGACCTCCCCAGAATATCCCACTGGAGAGCTTCCTCGGAAGAGGCTGTGTAAGAGGAAGCATGTCAACTCACCCGAGTCTGTCACATCAGACACTGATTTAGAGGAATCAGAAGGGTTCCCTAGATCCCCCTCTGAGGATGTCTCTTTCTCCGACATCCTAGAAATCCTTAGAAGAGTGATTGGAAGACCTCTAACCCTTCTGAGGATGAATCAATGTATCTTGAGGCCTTTGGCTCCCGACCTTCCACCTCCTGGGTGATGCCACCTTAAGACCATATCACGGAAAGCATGGACCTCTCCAGATTCAGTGGAAGCCGTCCCGAGGAGGCCAAACAAATTTATGACAGCACCTGAGGACAAGTCTTTCCTTAGTAAGGGAGTTTCAGTTGATGCTATGGTGGTAGCAGTGGCCACCAAGAAGGAATTATCTGAGAAGTCTTCTAATATCCATCCTCCTAACAAGGAGTCCAGGACGATGGATAGGTATGGGAAGCATGCCTTTTCTTCAGCTGCATTTACATTAAGATCGCTGAATTACCTAACTCATTGTATTCGTCTTCAGAGGGATCTCCTGAAAGAGTTAGGAGATGCCCTCCAGGGTTCAGTAGCTCCACGTTCCATGGGTAAGGTTTCTACGCAGCACTCCACCCTTACTTCCATAGCTAACTCCTCCATGAGGCTGATCTCCTATGCGGCAGATGGAGCGAGTAGGGCAGCTGCAGCAGGAATATCCTGCTGGAGACGTTTGTAGATGCATCTTTGTAATTTTATGGAATCCTTCAAGTCTTCCTTCACGAATGTTCCCATTGATGGTTCATCTCTTTTTGGACCCCAAGTGAAAGAGACTTTGACTAGTTGCAAGCAGGAAGGGAAAACATTATCTGCCGTCAAGTCTGTTTCTTTCTCTCCCGTCCAGACCCTATCCCAAGGGTAATACAGGAGGGAAAATGTGGTTCCGCAAATCCCAAAAAGGTTTCCCTCATGCACAAGGTCAACCCTCCCCCAGAGGCAAAGGGGGAGGATATAATGGAAGACGCCACCCTCGCGGCAGAGGAGGTCTGCAATGTCAGGGAGACAGAGAAGCTTTCTCTGATCGTCCCTTCCATCGACCCTGAAGGGTTGCCCAACTGTCCATCTCTGGAGGCAGTCGGGGGTCGTATATCCGCTGTACCCAAGTTCCTGGCTAACTTTATCTGATTCCCTTCATTTCCGAACCCCCAACAAACCGGTCTGTACCAGATGTACCACCCATCCAACTAGACCGTGCAACATCAGAGGTCATCTCGTTGCTGCAAAAGAGTCATCCAAGAAGTTCTGGCAGAGCAAGTAGGATCTGGAACTTACTCGATTCTTTTTAGTTCCAAAATAGATGGGACTGGAGATCAAGTCTACATCTCAGCAGGCTCAACAAGTATGTAAGAAAATCGAAGTTCCGAATAGTCACACTGCAGCCGATATTTCTCTTTATCGGGAAAGACAACTGGATGTGCTCAATCGATCTCCAGGATGCGTACTACCACATCAAAATGGACAGGCGCTCCAGGAGACATTTACTGTTCCGGCTGGGAGGCAGTCATTTTCAGTTCAGAACACTGCCCTTTGGCCTCACTACAGCCCCCAGAGTGTTTACCAAATGCATGGCAGTGGTAATGACTCACCTGAGACATCAAGGATTCTAGGTGATGTTCATCATGCATACAGCTGCAGTCATAACAGATGGGTTCTCCTGCCGTTAGGCAGGTCCTTGGTCGGCCGAATTCCAAAGTCTAGGTCCGGCGTCGGTTGTCGTCGCTTCTTCCCTGACGTCAGTGCGACAGGGATATAAAAGAACCAGCCGACGCCATTTTCTCCAGTCTTTCTTGCCGCGCGGTGCCCGAAGCAGAAGCAGTTCGCAAGTGCCGGTCAGCCAACTCCTGAAATTACGAAAATTTTGCAACTGAAGTCTTATTGAAAGCTAAGTACCCCATTGGGGAAACTTTTCTTGCCTCAGACCGATGTCAGACAAAGTTAACAATTGTATTTCATGTGGGAAGCAAATACCGCATAAGGATTTCCATTCCCTCTGTGTTCCTTGTTTAGGCCCAGACCACGACGTCTCGGCCTGTCGTTTTTGTGCTACATTCAACAAGCGCACCATTAAGCATCGGGTGGAGTTCGCCCAGCATTATTTTGGCAAAATATTTAACTATATTATGTCGTTGGATACTCCGACTCCAGTTTTGTCTAAAAAGCGCAAAGATAAGGACCGACCCACGAGGTCCGCGGCCTCTACCGACACCACGCCAAAGCAGACTACACGTGGTCCGGTTCTCAACGAGGTGCCTACGCAGCCCCTGACTACCGACGACACTTCATTGGCGGTGTCTCCTGTGCTCGAGGTTGCAGGCTCCTCGGCCCACACCCCGACTACAGATGCCGAAGCCACTCTTGGAGGTGAATCTCAAACTGTGGACAGGTCTACCTCCTCTCAAGGTGTCTTCAGACCTTCCTCTTCTTTTTCCATCAAGGCTTTCACTAAGTCTAAAGCAGCCATGCATTCTAAGAGGCCAGCTACACAGGGCCCGTCTCCAGGCCCCATGCCCAAAAAAACAGATGCTTAAAATGGCTGAGGATTTAATTACTCTTATCAGGGGTTCTCAACCCCCCCCCCCCCCCGGACAAAAGGCCCAGAGTGGAGGAAGAATCCCCCTCCTCTGATCAGGGCTCCATAATATCAGAGCACTCTGATGAACAGGAACATTCTTTCTCTCCTTTTGAAGACTCCAGTGCAGAGGAGTCCATTCCATCTGTATCCCCCCCAGAGGATTACTCATTTGGGGAAACTTTGCATACCTTAAGGGATCACTTCCACTGGGAAGGCCAGGATTACTCAGATTCCAAGAAAAGGCTTAGGGAATTTCTCTTGCTACCTCAGCACAGGCGTCTGGCTATACCTCCTGTCTTGGACATACTAGATGATGTGTACTCGGAGGCCTGCCTTAACCCGGATTCTCTACCTCCAGCCCCAGTCAAGCCTGACAGGTATTACAGGGTCCCTGACTCACACTAATTTCTATACAAAAGCCATGCTGCTGACCAAGAAACCATCTCACAGGGTCCCAAGGGAATTAAGGCCTCCACTGCTAAAAACCCATTACCTTCCGAGAGAGATTCCAGATCCTTAGAAAGGTGGGGAAAAAAGGTATATACCTAAGCCACCTTAACCATGAGGCCATTAAACTGGCAGTTCCATATGCTAAAGTACCAACAGTTTTTGTTATCACAGTTGAGAAGTAAAATGTCACAACCTGAACAACCAGACTTGAAGGATTTGCAGGATTTGATGCACAGTGCAGAACAAGTGGGTAAACATACCTTACAATGTGGTTTTGATGCTCTAGAGGCCTCATGTAGAGCTGCTGTTACAGGATCAGTCATACGTAGACATGCCTGGCTCAAGGAACAAACCTTACCAGATCATGTCAAAGCTAAATTACTAGATGCCCCTCTACAAAAGGATGTATTATTTGGTGCTAATGCTGAGGAGGTTTTAAGGAAAATGGAGGAAAAGGCTAAATCAATGCAAACAGTGAAAGATTTTCTACAGGTACAACCCCCACGTTTCAGTAGAAATTGGCCTTCCAAAAATTGGTCCTTTCCAGCCACGGACAGACCCCAAAGAGGTAGATACAGGCGCCCGAGGGGCAGAGGGCAATCCCAAGGATCGTTTAGAGGCAGACAATGACAAGCTCCTACACAAAGAGGTGGTGAGGATAACTCGCAACCATTCAGAAAGCAAGCCCAATGACTTTCCCCTTTGCATGCCAAGCAAGACTCAAATGGCAGCACCCTTAGGCGGAAAACTGGCATTATTTTCAAAAAATTGGCATATTGTCACAAAAGACAAATGGATCCTGGACATTATAAACAGAGGCTACATATTCCATTTTCACACCCTTCCAAAATGAGAGGCATGCCAAACCTGCCACACAATCAAAGGGCAGAGGCACAAAGACAAATTTCAGATCTCTTAGACATGAAAGCTATTCAAGAGGTACCTACGCACGAACAAGGTCAAGGTTTTTATTCCAGACTATTCCTGGTACCAAGGAAGGGAAAAGATTGGAGATCTATTTTGAACTTATCCATCCTAAACACATTTCTACTTGTACCAAAATTCAGAATGCTCACTCTACAGCAGCTTCTTCCCATGCTGGGCAAGGAGTCTTGGCTGGTAACATTGGACCTCAAGGAGGCATACCTGCATGTCCCAATCAGACAAAATTGCAGAAGATACCTCAGATTTCTTGCAGGTTCAAACCATTATCAATTCTCTGCATTGCCCTTTGGCTTATCTACTGCGCCCAGAGTATTCACGAAATGCCTGGCATCAGTAATTGCCTACTGCAGACTTCAAGGGATACAAATATACCCCTATTTGGACGACTGCCTGATCCAAGCGGACAGCAAGCACATTTTTCTGAAACATCTGGCTTATGTAATAATGTTGTTGAATTCTCTGGGATACACAGTCAACAAAAAGAAATCAAGGCTAATACCCTCTCGGAAAATAATTTTCCTGGGTGCCAACTTAGACACAAACACCCAGATGGCCTACCTCACGCCAGAGAAGCAGGGGCAACTAACTCAATACTTCAGAACACTAGCAAATTGCACCAGGCTGACTGCAAGGAAAATCCTGCAGGCTCTGGGATTCATGGCATCTTGCATCTTACTAATCCCATGTGCAAAGCTGCATATGAGGAAACTTCAATGGTACCTGAAAAACCTATGGTCTCAACACAGCCACAGCTTGGAAACAATAATACCACTAATTCCATGTCTTCAAAAGGAATTTCTGTGGTGGGCTCAAGCTTGCCAAACAAATACAGGTCTCCCATTCAACAAGCCTCAAGCAAATCAAGTCATCACAACAGACGCCTCGGACTACACCTGGGGGGCGCACATGACAGATCGGTGCATTCAGGGCAAATGCTCCCAAAAAGAAAGGCACCTTTACATCAATCAAAAGGAGATGCTAGCAGTAATAAATGCTATTATAGCTTTCAAAGATCTTCTGCAACCAGGTCAACTATTGATAAGAACGGACAACACCACAGTAATGTGGTACATAAAGAAACAGGGAGGAACCCATTCTTACCCCCTATGCAGACTGGCCATGTCACTTTGGAACATGGCCCTGGACTTACAAATCGAATTACAAGCACAGTACTTGCCAGGCAAGGAAAACACGCTGGCAGACAACCTAAGCAGAAATATGACAGGTCCACATGAATGGAAGTTGCATCCTCAAGTTTTTACAGAGATAATTCAAGCATGGGGAAGGCCAGACGTAGATCTCTTTGCCTCCCACAAAAATCACCAATTGACAAAATTCTGCTCAAGGATTTTTCATCCAAAGGCCTGGAGAGTGGACGCTCTCTTTCAGTTGGACATCAATGACAGTTTATGCCTTCCCACCTCTTCCTCTGCTGCCCAAAGTTCTATTAAAAACCAGAGCAGACAGATCAAAGATGATTCTCATTGCTCCAGACTGGCCAAGACAACACTGGTATCCACTCCTGAGGAGCCTGACGCATTCCCAACCATGGACCCTGCCTCTAATGCCTCTTCTCCTGACTCAGCACAGCTTCAAAACTCTTCACAGTCAGCTAAAAACACTCAAATCTAGCTGCATGGAAGATTCCTTAGCATCACAACAGACCCTACTCTCCAAGGAGGTGCAGGATGTCATTTTGGAGGCCAGAAGACAGTCTACTAGAAAAGCTTACTCAGCAAAATGGAAACGGTTTTGTGTCTGGAATGAGAAAAAGGGCCAGGATCCTGGAAAACTGAACTTACCTCAAATATTACAGTATCTAGCTGAGCTGCTAAGCAGTGGACTTTCATTCTCCTCCATCAAAATCCATGCCTCAGCCATTTCTGCAGAATACAACACTGATCCACCCTTATTCTCTCACCCCCTCTTAAGACAGTTCCTCAGAGGGGCTAAGAATCTAAAACCCCCAAGGAAACCACCAATACCTGCATGGGATCTCAATTTAATTCTGGAAAAACTGACCTTGCCTCCTTTTGAGCCAGCTGCCTCATCAGATTTGCAATATTTGTCCTGGAAAACAGCTTTCCTTCTGGCTATTACCTCAGCTCGTAGGGTATCGGAACTACAAGCTCTCATGGCTGTGCAGCCTTTTATCATCTTCCACCAGGACAGAGTTTCCTTATGAACCAACACGTCCTTTATGCCAAAAGTGGTATCCAGGGTAGCTTTGAATCAGGCTATACACTTACCTACCTTTTATCCTAATCCTCAAAACAAAGGGGAGAGATTACTACATTCCTTGGACATCCACAGACAACTGCGTTATTATTTGGACAGAACAAAGCCTTTCAGAAAATCAGAACAGCTCTTTGTGTCCTATGCTATAGGAGCTCAAGGAAAGCCAATTTCCAAACAGGCAATCTCAAAATGGATAGCCCACTGCATACGCTTTTGCTATTCTTTTCATGGCAAAAACTGTACCTACAGGCATCAGATCTCACTCCACAAGGGCCACGGCTACCTCTGCAGCTTTTCTCAGAGGAGTTCCTACCAAAGATATTTTGGAAGCAAACACTACCACCTTCCACTATACTCCAAATCTAGAGCGGGCTTTGCCACTGCAGTATTGCAGGGCATTCTGGCTCCTCCTAGTTCCACCTAGTGCCTACCACCCCTTTCCTAGCTTTGGGATTCTACCCATCTGTTATGACTGCAGCTGTATGCAGGATGAACATAGTACAGTTTTGTACCTACCATAAATGTAGATGTTCGAGTGCTAATACAGCTGCAGTCCAGGTTTCCCTCCTCCTTCCCCTCTTGGGACAGGCCTAGTGGCTAACATCTCCTCATGCAACCTGATTGGGGTATTTATTCTTGATGTATTTGCTTGCACTACTGTCTTTTGATTATATGGCATTGCTTTATTACACAAATTTATGTATTGCCTTCATTCTGGGGGCACCTGACATCTGGGGCAAGAAAAACTGAAGAAAATGGCGTCGGCTGGTTCTTTTATACCCCTGTCGCACTGACGTCAGGGAAGAAGCGACGACAATAGATGCCAGACTTAGGAATTCGGCCGACCGAGGACCCGCCTGACGGCAGGAGAACCCATCTGTTATGACTGCAGCTGCATTAGCACTCGAACATCTACATTTATGGTAGGTACAAAACTGTACTTTTCTGTACCTAGACGACTGGCTCCTCACTGCTACCACCAAGGATCAACTAATAAGGACCAGGGACGAGACTTTATCCTTGTGCGCCTGTCTAGGCATCACCGTCAACTTGCAAAAGTCAGTCTTACGCAGCACATTGTATATTTAGGCTCAGAAATACACAACCACCATGTCAGTCAGGCTTACACAGGAAAGACTGGAATGTCTATGCAGTCAGGTCAGATCCTTACCAAACAGAGTGTCCAGGCCAGAGTAGTCCTTAAAGTCCTAGGGACTATGGCTTCTGCCATCCTATTAGTTCCTTTTGCTTGCCTACACATGAGGATTCTCCAATGGCTGCTATTTGCACAATGGTCGATGCAAGACCTTCCATTGTCTCACCAGATATTAATAACAAACGCATGCAAAAAGGATCTGACATGGTGGTTACACACAATACAACTTGTCCTAGGTCGTCCACTTGTTGCTTCCCAAGAGAAAGTAGTTTTGACCACAGACGCTTCCCAGATAAGGGGGGGGGGCATTATCTGGGAATGACAGTTCAAGGTATTTGGCAGAACCACGAGAACCACTTGCACATCAATGTTCTGGAGATGAGAGCGGTGCTGTATGCATTGCACGCACTTTACGGCTCCCTTACCACCGGGATGATTGTGTTTCAGGCAGACAAACATGTCTGTTGTGTGGTACATAAACAATCAAGGGGGGAAGCAAGTCATACCCGCTTTGCCGAGAGGCCTTAAAAGTTTGGAAATGGGCGATGGATACTCAATGCTTCCTGATAGCAACACATATCCCGGGGAAGTCCAACGTAATAGCAGACAAACTCAACCGAGCAATTCTGATGCCTCACAAGTGGTCCCTGAATACAATGGTTGCAAAAGAGATCTTTCATAGATGGGGCCAGCCTTGCTGCGATCTTTTTACCACTCACCTGAACACCAAATGCAGCAGCTACTTTGTCCTCATTCCCCATCCGTGGATGTCACCCAGGGATGCTCTAGTTCACGATTGGCCCCCAGGACTTCTTTATGCCTTTCCTCCTTTTCCACTCATCCCCAATGTAATACAGAAACAGAAAGCAAGACAGTTTAGTTCCTTGATCCTCATTGCTCCTTACTGGCCTCGACAAGTTTGGTTTCCCTTCCTGTGGCCCTACCGCTTGGAGCAATCATGGATTCTGGATCCATCTTCTGATTTATCAATCGGGACAGTTCCATCCTTCCATCCACACCCTCAAATTGACAGCATGGCTGCTTCAGTTCCACGAATAGCCAGGTGTATTCCCTTATCCCCTGCGGTCAAACACATCCTAATTTCATCCCATAAGTCTTCCACTCAAACTATATTTTAGCAAATGGAAAAGGTTTTCCCTTTGGGCTACGAATCAGGGCTTAGACCCATATATACCCACATAACGCAAGCACTCAGGTCTCTCAACAGCAGGTACAAGTACGACTCAGTCATTGTCCACGCTGGTGTCAACGACCTGAGACGTACCTCCTTGGACTACATGAAAAGGGACATCGAGGAGCTCTCTGATTATGTAGCCCAGGCAGGTATGACCCTGACCTTGAGCAGTATCCTACCTTCACCTAGAATGATGCCACAATACAGTGATAAGATGATCAGCTTTAATAATTGGCTTAAATTCTGGTGTCATTCAAAGGGGATCCAATGTCTGTCTGCCTGGGATGACATGCTGGACAAGCCGCTGCTTAAGGACGGCTTGCACCTGTCACCCTGGGCTTCCGGATATTGGCAAAGGCTCTTGCCACCCCATAGTGCCTTTTTAGGCAAGGCTCAAATTCTAAACCTACCACCCTAGAACACCAAAAGGAAAAAAACTAAGGGTAATGCTGCTCAATGCCAGAAGTCTCAATCTCAAGATGCACGCACTCGAGGCCCTTCTCAATGTGGAGAACATCGATGTCTGTGCTGTGACAGAAACCTGGTTCAAGGCTCCTGAGAGCACCCCAGCACTAACAGGTTTCACCTCATATCATGCGTTCGCCCCAAAATCCGGACAACACCAAGAAAGGAGGTGTCCATATTCATAAAGGACACCCACACCTCAAGGTTGGTGGCAACGCCGCGATGCATCGGAGACCATCCAGGTGCAATTAACCATAGGCAAGACTGCTCTGCAATTTGTAGCATGTTACAGGCCACCCTCTCAAACTCAGGAACCGCACATGGCCTTCCTGAAAACATTGGAGGGGATAAATGTATCTCCAAACACCATCATACTAGGTGACTTCAACTACCCTAATATAGACTGGGAACACTACTCAAGCCCCGAACACTCTTAACCCAAAGATTCCTGGAGTTCATAAACTCAGATGCCATGGAACAACTAGTCACCATCCCCACAAGAGGAGAAAACATACTTGATCTCATCATCACGAACATGGGATCAAAATGTTCAACACCGGAAGTATACCCCTCACTGGTGAGATCAGATCATAAACTAATCTCGCTGGAGGTCCTCATCCTGCCCCCACCTGAAACAAAAAAGACCACAGTGAAAAACTTCTCAAAAGCCGATTTCACACTTCTAAAACTAGTGTGGTCTCCTTTAAGGCCCCTGAGCCAGTGGTAAACATTACTCAAACCGCTGAATCACTTACAAATGCCTTCTACCAGCACCTACAGGACTGCATGGATCAGGCAATCCCAAACAAAACTAAGACTCTCTGTACCAAAGGCAAGCGTCCAGTCTGGTGGACCCCAGCCATAAACAAGCTCTACAACAAAAGGAGGAAGCTACTACAAGATAGAGCAAAATCCTTGAAAGGTAAGACACCTTTGATCATTGTAAGTAAAAACTAAGAGCTCTCATAAAATCATCCAAGGCAAATTTTGAGAGAAAAATCGCCAAGGACTCTAAAGAGAATCATAAGGCCTTCTTTAGCTATGTTAGAAACCTAGGAGGAAACTCCCAGATCTGCTCAGAATTAGTTCAAAATGATGTGAAAATTACTGAACCTACACACATTGCCAACATACTGGCTGACAGGTTCAGTGCAAACTTCTCCCTCCCCAAAAGGAGAGATATCTATTCCAGAGGATTGTAGCCCCCAAACATCTCCAACGCCCAGGTGAGAACTGCCCTCACTAAGGCAAAACACAGCATCCATGGGACGGATGGTGTCCCGGCTGTGCTTCATGAACTCAACGAGGAATTAAACCCACAGTTAGGACAGCTGTTTAATCTTAGCCTCACCTCAGGATAATGCACTCCAAGGAGTGGCGCACGCACTGTGGTCCCACTTCATAAGGGCGGTGCCTCCACAGACCCTGGAAATTACCACCCCATTAGCTTGACAAGCCTTATCTGCAAAGCCATGGAGAGGATCATAATGGAACTCATAAATAAAGACATAGGGAACTTGCAGACTTTGGATCCAACCCAGTTTGGCTTTGTCAAAGGCAGATCCTGCCTCTTAAACTTGGTTGACTTTTTGAGACAGTCACCAAGGCCATTGATGAGGGAAAGGCAGTCCATACAGCCTACCTCGACCTGGCAAAGGCCTTGACACAATACCCCACTCAGGTATCATCGAAAAACTCATCAGCTTGAATGTAAACCCATACATCACAAGATGGGTTGCAAACTGGCTAAGTGACAGAACCCACAGGGTCAGAGTTGCTGGAGCCATGTCAGACTCAAAGCCTGTCACAAGTGGTGTCCCACAGGGCTCAGTCCTGGGTCCACTCTTGTTCGGCATCTACTTTTCTGAAGTACAAGCAAACACAGGAGGGTTATGGCTGACAAAGTTTGCAGATGACTGCAAACTGGCCATAGTCGAAAACACATCTGACACCGATATCCTCCAGAAGGGCCTCACAGAAACGGATAACTGGTGCCAGAGCCATGGCCTGAAGTTAAACACCAAAAAATGCGTAGTCATACAAGGTTACCCCTAGCTACCATATAGGTGGCAATCCACTGAGCACAGAAAAAGTCATCAGAGATCTGGGGACCCAGGTTGACAGTAGCCTTTCGCTTGACACTCATGTTGCTAAAGTAGTTAGGAAAACCTTCTATATCACCCACCTGATCATGAAGGGATTCACATCTAGATCAAGGGAGGTCATCGTCCCCTGTACTCATCACTCATTAGACCTATGATTGAGTACAATGCCCTTCGAATGTATCTGACCAGACACCTGCTGCAGCTTGAAAGGCCCAAAAGTTCCTCACCAAAAGGATAAAGGGTCTCAAAAATATGTCTTATGCTGCCCGACTGAAAGAACTCCAGCTCTATTCAGTCTCATACCGCTTGCTCAGAGGTGACCTGTGCCTGACATATAAGGCCATGTCAAACCCAGATTTGATGAATATGCTTCACCTCAAAAATCTAGATCCCTCAGAACCACAAGGCGGAGACTTAAACCTTGACACGGTTATAAATAGAATGTGCTGGAGGGACAGATTCATCACCCAGAGACTCCCTATGCTGTGGAACAAAATCCCGGTACATGTGAGGCAGAGCACCTCTCTGGCCTTGTTCAAGAGGAATCTTGACCAATGGATGGGAGATTGCAGATATACCCCAGGGATTACTTCAGTGTCACTGCTTGACAGAGGCACAGCAAAATGATAGGCATAGTTTTTATTCAAACTAAAGGGATGGCGAAAGCCACATAACTATGGGCTAGGCTTATAAATGCCCTTGGGCAGTTAGCCTAGTATGAACCTATGAACCTATATGGCTCCTTTAGAATCCATTTTATCCTTCCTAACAATTTTTCATGAAGGAGTGGCAGCTGCTAAAGTTAGCGTTCAATTAGTTGTCATTTCCAGTTTCCATTTTGGTTTCAAGGGAAATCCAATTATAAAGCACTGCTTCATAAAACTTTCTTAAAAGGAGTTCTTCTCTGGCCCCCAGTAAAACATCCATTAGAACCCGGGACTTCAACTTAGTCCACTCATCTTTAATGTCTGCACCCTTTGAGCCATCGTCGTCATCAGACTTTTGTTGTCATGGAAAATCTTGTTCTTGGTAGCTATAACATCTGCTAGGAGAGTTTCAGAATTACAGGTTCTAACTATTCGACCTCCTTGCATTATCTTTCACAAGGATAGTCTCTCTCAGGACAAACCCTTCCTTTCTTCCTAAAGTATGCTCCGAGCACAATCCAAATACCACCATTGAGTTACCTGTGTTTTTTTCCAAACCACTGTAATAAATCAGAGTATAGACTACACCAGCTAGATGTCCACAGAGTACTCATTTTATATACACAGGACTAAAATATTCAGGGAATCTGATCAACTTTTTGTTTCCTTTTCTGACAAAAGGAAAGGCTTGCCTGTTTCTAAAATTACTCTTTCGAAATGACGTCCGGATTGCATATCCTTTGCTCATCAACAAGCTGGTAGACAATTACCTGTCAGAGTTAAAGCACTCTACTAGGGCTGTAGCTACTTCATGTGCCTTTAGATCTAGGCTCCCAATTGATACTATTTGTGCAGCAGCTTCTTGGGCAAGACCACATGTGTGTCACTCATTACAAATTGGATTTGGCCTCCCGGGACAGGTCATCCTTTGGGTCCACTGTGCTGAAGAGTCTCTTTGTTTGAGCCAACCGGGATAGAGGTGCTAGGGACGCTGTCCCATCCAGCAAGGATTACGGCAAGGTAGGACTACATAACATAAAGAAGTTATGTACTTACCATAACGTTCCATGTTTGTAGTCCATCTCGCCTATATTCTTATATCCTTCCCTCCAACCCCCTTCCTGTTTCTGGGGGATCTGGTGGACCTTTTTGGTGCTGCCTGACATAGTTCTTTTTATTGTCCAGCTGGAATGGATTATATTTTTAATCCTTGCTGTATTTATACAGCTCCTTATTTTATTCTTACCTGATAGGTATTTATTACTTTCTTGCAAACTAGATCTAGGGAATTGCCATGAGGCACCATGGAATAGGGGCTAGACTCGAGCCAGTAAATGCTCTCGAGCTTTAGTATTGGCCGAGTCGGAGCCGAATATCGGCTCCAAACCCATCCAGCAAGAATATAGGCGAGATGGACTACAAACATGAAACGTTATGGTAAGTACACAACTTCTTTTTTTACTTCTTTCAAATTCATTCTACCGTTACCCTGGGGTCTGAAGAAGAGTATTTACTTTCTCCTGACTTTTCTGTGGAGGAATTGTCTTGGGAATATGGTGTTTCATATGATGGAACACTTTAAGTGGTACTATTCACAGGTTACTGATGTTTAAAAAAAAAAAAGATGCTATGAACTCTTGCAAGTGGATTCTCCTAGGCCTTCTGCAGTCCCTCAAGTGCTGGCTTCCACTTCTCAGGCATCTGACTCTCAAGCTCATGCCCCTGTGAAACTGGACAACTTTTGTATAGAGTTATTGAAGCTCAACAGTTTGTATATAAAAGCTCTTTTGTGATCTTGTTTCTGTAGCCACAGATAACCATCCAAGTTGCTGTCATCTTCTTAGCTTTTGTCTCCTGATAAAGACAGCCATGTCATGGACAGGTGTGGCAAAAAAAAGTACATAAACCTCTGCTACCTTAGCCTTCAGGGCTGTCAGTTACTAGACCCATATGACTAGGCTATTCTCTCCCAACTTATGGGCATTCTGTCTGATTTGCCTGACTCTGAGGGGAAGCCTTCTGCCACTTCCGTTTTAAGCTCTACGTCGCTGGTAGCTCATCATTCTGTTAAATGTAAGTGATACTGCTGATGCCTCCTCTAGGGCAGCTGCATCTGGATATGTTGTGAGGAGGTATTCTTGATTACATCTCCAGGCTCTGCCTGGAGACATCAAAGTCTAATTATTGGATTCTCCTTTAGACAAACAAAATCTCTTTGGCACTGCTCTGGCTGAATTATTTAAGACCCTTCAGGATAAGTGTAAAGGTATGCAACATTTAAAACAAGTATTTGTCCCTCTGGTTCCGAAGTTTCAGAGAAATTAGCTCTGCGAGTCTGTACCAAATGGCTGGCCTCTGTGGTAGCATGCAGTCTTATGGGAATTTTAATATTTTGTATTTTGGGACAACCTTTTGATTCAAGCCCCCTCTTGGCAGCTCCTACTTCAGGTTATACATTTCACTGTGCCACTTCTGCACAGTGTGGTGTTCACCTTCAATCTCAAAAAATCTGTGACGACGACTTAGGACCAAGTGTTCCTGGATTGCAGGATTCAGACCATTCCAGTGTTGTCTTGTCTCCCACCTCCCCAGGCCCTCTTTTTGACTACTTAGTTGCAGTCTCTTTCCTCTTCCAGTCCTTCCTGCAAGGGCTTTTCTCTGAGCTCTGTGGTTCCTTTTGCCACACTCCATATGAGAGAAGCTTTTTGGTGTCTCAAGACTGTTTGGTTCCAGCAGTGCAACCCTGTAGAAAATGTGGTTCTTTTGCCTTGTCTTAAGCTCAAGCTCTGCTGGTTGAGTCACCAGATTTCCATTAATCCAGGTCTGCCTTTTCAGGTTCCTCTTCCTACCCAGGAGCTGTACACAGATGCTTCCAATCATGGATGTTCTTCGTGTTTCACTGTTGCAGTCATCACATTTGGGTTATCTGCTTGCAGTAGCCCTCAGTCGGCCTGATTATCAAAGTCTTGGGTCCTGCATCGGTTGCTGTCTCATCTTTCGTGACGTCAGGTAGTCAGGGGTATAAAGCATGCAGCCAATGCCATTACATCAGTCTTTCTTTTCATGCGGTGCCTGAAGCAGAAATAGTTCGCAAGTGCTGGTCGGCAGACTCCTGAAATTTTCGTTTTTGAGTTTCAGAACCGAAGTCTTCAACTAAAGCTAAGTACCCTGTTGGGGAAACTTTTTCTTGCTCTAAACTGATGTCAGTAAAAGTCAGTAATTGTATTTCTTGTGGAAAGCAAATACCTCACAAAGATTTTTGTTCGTACTGTATTCCTTGCCTAGGCCCTGACCATGACGTACCACGCTGTCGGTTTTGTGCCTTATTTAAGCAACAAACTATTCGTCGGCTGTATATTTACGCTTCTAAATATTTTGGTATTTTGTTCAATTATCCAGATATGTCTTCGGTAAGCCATCCAATTACCGACATTTCGAAAAAATGCAATCATAAGGACAGAGGCAGGCCGCCTAGGTCCAGAGCTGCCGATTATGCTTCTAAGCCAGTCGCCAGTTCGCCGGTGCTCAGTGAGGCACCTTCGCAGCCCCTGATACCCGCTACTTCAGATTCGCAGGCCTCTACTGAGACCCATTCGGAGTCCGGTATGCCGCGAGATGCTTCAACTGTGGAACCTGCGTATGTCTCTACCTTGGATGGGTCCGGAGCCGCTGTGCAGGCACTGGCTTTTGAGGGTGTATTAAGGCCTACTAACTTGCATATTAAACCAACGCCATCTTCTTCTTCAAGGCCTAAAACTCAAACTATGCCTAGAAAACCAACGCCCAGACCGCATGGTCAGGCTTCTATGCCTAAAGAAATAGATAAGAATGGCTGAAGACCTTATTACTTTAATCAGGGGAAGCCAACCTTTCCCCTCTAAGAGACATAGGACTGAATTTCCTTATGATACTTCTGACAAGGATTCTGAAATTTCTGTTTCCTCTGATGACCAGGATTTACCCTTATCTACCTATGAGGATTCTGATGCAGAGGACCCTATTCTCTCTGCTTCCCCCTCAGAAGATTTCACTTTTGGTGAAACCCTGCATACCCTTAGGGAGCACTTTCGCTGGGAAAGCCAGGATTCCTCTGATTCTAAAAAGAGGCTTAGGAATTTCTTACTCCTGCCCCAGCACAGGCATTTAGCTATCCCTCCTGTACTAGACATTGTTGATGATACCTTTTCTGAATCTAGTTTGGCCCCTGACTCTCTACCACTTGCTCCCAGAAAACCTGATGGATATTACAGGGTTCCTGACTCTCTGAAGTTCCTTTTTAAAAATCCTACTGATGATCCTGAGACCATTTCACAGGCACCCAAGGGCATTAAGGCTACTACTGCCAAAATTCCTACCCCCTCTGATAGAGACTGCAGGAAGCTGGATAGATGGGGTAAGAAAGTATACACTTCTGCAACTTTGGCCGTTAGGGCCTTAAACTGCCAGTTTCATATGTTAAAGTATCAGCAGCATATTATTGGCTTACTTAAACAGAAAATTATGTTGATTCCTGATTGTGCTGAAAATAAGGATTTACAGGATTTAATGCATTCTGCTGAACAGGTTGGAAAGCATACTTTGCAATGTGGTTTTGATACACTAGAGGCATCTTGCAGGGCTGCTGTCACTGGATCTGTACTTAGAAGGCATGCTTGGCTTAAAGAGCAATCTTTGCCAGCTCATGTTAAAGCTGGATGCTCCCTTAAATCAGGGCCGCCTGTTTGGCAGCAAAGCAGAAGTTGTTCTTAAAAAGATGGAGGAAAAAGCTAAATCTATGCAAACTGTTAAAGATTTCCTACAAGTACAGCCTCCAAGATTTAGTAGGCATTGGCCCTCTAAGAATTGGTCTTTTCCTGCCTCTTCCAGGCCTTCTCAGTCCAAACCCAGAATCAGCAGAACACCCAGGCTTCAGTCCCAGGGTACGCACAGGGCTAAGCAGTGCGGGGGGGCTTCCACTTCCAAATCGGGGAGTAGTAAGAATCCCCCCTATGGTAAACTGTCTCAATGACAACTTTAAAACTTCCAAGCACTTTTAAACTGACTGCTCTTTTAGGGGGAAAGATTGCTCTGCAGACAAAAAACTGGGAACTCATTACCCAGGACAAGTGGGTTTTAAATATAGTTTCCCAAGGACACATTTCACTTCCACACGTTACCAACCCCAAACGGTTGGCCAGATCTACCCCCAAATCAGTGAGCAGAGGCTCAAAAGCAAGTACTCTCAAGTATAAAGGCTATTCAAACTGTACCAGAAGAGGAAAAGGGACAAGGTATCTACTCCAGACTTTTCCTGGTACCCAGAAAAGACGACTCATGGCATCCTATCCTGGACCTTTCTATATTAAACACCTTTTTGGTGATTCCAAAATTCAAGATGCTAACTCTTCACCAGTTACTTCGTATGCTAGGCAAAGATGCCTGATTGGCAACACTGGATTTAAAGGAAGCCTACCTGCACATCCCAATCAGAGAATCTTGCAGAAGCTACCTACGCTTCAACGCAGGCTACATGCACTATCAATTCTCTGCACTGCCCTTTGTCTTATCTACTGCACCCAGGGTATTCACAAAGTGCCTAGGTCCAGTCATTGCATTTTGCAGGCAAAAAAATATTCAAATATACCCATACCTGGACGATTGCCTAATTCAGGCAGAAAGCCAGGACATACTTCTGAATCATCCGGCATTTGTACAAAAGGTGCTAACTTGTCTGGGGTACACCATGAACGAAAGAAAATCAACATCTGGTACCCTGTCAAATTATATTCCTGGGAGCAAGCTTGAACACAACTTCCCAGATGGCTTTCCTCACGCCAGAGAAACAAATTCATTTGACAACTTACTTCAAACTAATGGTCACAAAAACCCTATTTGCAAGGCAAATACTGCAAGCCTTTGGGTTCATGGCCTCCAGCATTCTACTAATTCCATATGCAAGACTGCATATGAGGAAACTACAATGGTATCTAAAAAGCCTATGGTGTCAACATTCTAAGGATCTAGAAGCAATGATCCCTGTCATACCTTGCCCTACAGTTAGAGTTCCTTTGGTGGGCAGAGGCCTACCACCAGAACAAGGGACTACCATTCACTCTACCCCCTGCTGCCCAAACCCTAACAACAGACGCATCAGACTATGCATGGGTGGCTCACCTTGCATGGAAGTGCATTCAGGGCAAGTGGAACCCAAGCCAAATGCACCTGCATATCAGTCAGAAAGAAATGTTAGCTGTACAGAATGCTCTGACAGCCTTCAAGGACCACATTCTTCCAGGACAATTAATAAGGACGGGCAAACAGCACTGTTATGTGGTACATAAACATGCAGGGAGGGTACCTATTCTTACCCCCCCCCCCTGCAGACTAGCCATGGCTCTGTGGAACACAGCCTTGAGCTACCAAGCGCATCTACAGGCTCAGTTCCTGCCAGGAAAACTAAATACACTGGCAGACGAACTCTGCAGAAATCTCATGGACCCACATGAGTGGAAACTGGAAACAGAGATTTTCAGCATGTTGATAAACAAATGGGGAGCCCAGATATAGACCTGTTTGCCTTCCCCCAGAACTACCAATTGGACAAATTCTGCAGAAGGACTTCCCACAAACAAGCTTGGAAAGTGGATGCTCTGTCCTTCAGCTGGAAAAATCTATCGGTTTCTGCCTTTCCTCCTCTACCTCTACTCCCCAAAGTACTACTACAGATCTAACGGGACAAACCAAGGACAATAATGATTGCACCACTCTGGCCACGCCAACACTGGTACACCCCCTATTGCACAGTTTGTCACTGCTGGTTCCATGGCACCTGCCTCATCCCCTACCCTGCTGTCACAGCAGGAGAGCCAGATTCTGCACCCTCAGCTTCAAACCCTGAACTTGACAGTCTGGCTAATTAACCTAATCTCTCCGGTACCATCCCTCAGTAAACAAGTGTTGGATGTCATTTTGGAGGCAAGGAGGCCTAGTACTAGAAAATCTTATGCTGAAAAATGGAAAAGATTCTGTGCCTGGAACCAAACTCAAGAGATGGGCACAGCAGCTCCCAATTTACAAATGTTCATCGTGTTTCACTGCTGCAGTCATTACACTTGGGTTATCCTGCCGTCAGGCGGTCCCGTAGTCGGCCTGAGTTCCAAAGTCTTGGTCCGACGTCGGTTGCTGTCACTTCTTCCCTGACGTCAGTGCGCCAGGGATATATCAGATGCAGCCGACGCCATTTTCTTCAGTCTTTCTTGCTGTGCGGTGCGCGAAGCAAAAGCAGTTCGCAAGTGCCGGTCGGCCGACTCCTGAGATTTCAAATTTGATTTCAGATCCGAAGTCTTCAATAAAGCTAAGTACCCCATTGGGGAAACTTTTTCTTGCCTCAGACCGATGTCAGTAAAAGTTAATAACTGTATTTCTTGTGGGAAGCAAATACCTCAAGGATTTTCATTCTTACTGTATTCCATGCTTAGGCCCAGATTACAATGTCACTAATTGTCGATTTTGTGCTAGATTTAACGAGCGCACTATTAAACGTCGGTTTGATTTTGCATGCCATTATTTTGGCTGAAGGTTTAATTATACCATGCCGTCGGAACAATAAACCGGAATTCACAAAAAACGCAAAGATAAGGACAGGCATCCGAGGCCCAAAACTGATGTCAAAGCCTCTTCTAGGCCAGTCGCCGGTTCTCAATGAGGCGCTTTCGCAGCCCCTGACACCCGCTACCTCACAGCCACAGGCCGCAACCGACTCCCACCTGCAGTTGCCTAGGCCTCTGGATACTCAAGGTGTTGGGCCTACGGAGACTAACCCTTCAAATGGGTCCGGAGCCGCTGAGCAGGCTTCGGCTTCCGAGGGTGTTTTCAGACCTACTCATCTTACCATTGCATCTACAACCAAGTCTAAAGCAACTTTAAAGACAAAGAAGCAAGTACAGCATTTACCTGGACAGGCCTCCATGCCTAAAAAGCAGATGCTCAAAATGGCCGAAGACTTAATTACTCTGATCAGGGGTACCCATCCCCCTCCTGATAAAAGGCCTAGGCAGGATACAGACTATGACTCCTCTGACCAGATTTCTGTATATTTTGACTCCTCTTCAGACCAGGGATATTCCTTAACCCCCCCCCATGAGAATTCTGATGCTGAAGAATCTGTTCCTTCAGCCTCTCCCCCTGAGGATTGTTCTTTTGGGGAAACTTTGCTATTTTCTGAACATATTTTGTATGGGAGATCATTTTCTCCTTAAGAATCTGCATCCAAAATCCCACTCTGTCCTTATTTCTTGATTTCCCCGCTTCATAATCATCCCTTTCCACTTTGAATTGTAGCTTTCTGCTTATGTTGTGTATATGACCTTAATTGTGTAGCTCTAAAATATCCATTCAAATCAGGTAATTCTAGAACACATTGTCCTTTTCGCAAGATCAACTTATTCCACTTAACCATTGCCCTCTACCCCTCCCGAGTAAATTCATTCTCTGATAACTCCCTCTTAATTATTGATCACGACTTCTCTTGTTGATAAAAATATACCTGACCTGTATATAAAACTAAAGGGACTAAAAACATTTCCAGTGCTTGTATCTTACTATCCATAAACAAGAGCTTTCAGTTTCTCACTTATGTATTATCTTTCACTTAGTCTCTTCCCACATATCCTTAGCTGCCCTAACAGCAGTCTTTTTAATCCACACTCCTAAATACGTCATCTGAGACCCCATAAATGTGGACCAATTTATATGTGGCTGCATAATTTTCTGTTACAGCTTTTGTTTTGTCTTCTTTAATTTTGTATTCTGAAATGACTAGAAACTCATAATGTTCCACCACACCGAATTGCCCTTTTCTGGAGGGTATGGATTAATATAGTCCTCAGATAAGGCCAACCTTTCTTAATTACCATACCATTTGTAGCCGTGTATTTGTCTCTCATTTTCTTTGCCAGTGGCTCTAAATACAAAGCAAATAACAAAAGGGAAAGAGGACACCCCTGCGTGGTTCCTCTTTTCAGACGCAGCTTGTCAGAGAAGAACCCTCCCAGTTTAATTATTGCCTCAAATCCCTTGTATATCCTCCTAATTAAAGTCTTTATTGTATCTGGGAATTCAGATCCTTCCTTTGCCCTACTCATAAAATCCCAACTTACTCTTTTGAATGCTTTAAATGCATCAAAACCCATCAACAGTTGCATTTTGTTAATTCTGCTTCCCTCTAGGTAATCCTTGTTCTATTAATGTTGACAAATATGTGCTTCCCCTCCAAAAACACAAGCCATGCGTATCAGTTTGGCAACACCTTTGCCATTCTTTTAGCTAGTATAGACATTAACACTTTGAATCTGTTTTAAAGTTGAAATTGGCCTATGTGAAGCTGGATTTGATTGGGTCTTTACTGTCTTTAGGTATTACAGCCACCACTGCTTTTTTCCAGGATGCTGGTGCTTCTCCTTTTAAAATACTGTTAAACAAAACCTTTCAGATCTTTATCACTTTCTTCCTTCCAAAAACATCCACTAGAATACCTTCTATTCCTGGATACTTTCATGCAGATTATTTGTGCATCACCATTTTCATCTCATCTCCCAATATCTTAACTGTTAATTATTAAGCCTCATCTACCTCTAACTTTGGCATATTTAAGCCTTCCATGAATATTTCCATTTGTGCTTTTTCTTAATTTCCCATTTCTACTTTCTTGAATATTTCATAAAATATCTGAAATATCTCTACCTTTACAGGATCCCTGGTTATTTTTCTTGTTATAGACTGCCTAAGTTTTTGGCAGCAGCCCCTTCTACTTTCTGTTGCCCAAGTCATTGTGCTAAAACTTTTTGTGCTCCGGAGTTATCAGAAAAAACATTTGCTTAACAGCAGTATTTCTAATCTCATGCATTTTATCCAGGTACTCCCTTTTTTTCTCTATAGCACTCAATTGCTCCTCCTGTTGTTCTGTGATATTCCCCTTATTCTGTTAAAACTTTAACCTTTGTCAGCCGCTGTAAATTCTTGTTACTTCTTAACCATATCCCTTTCTCTTCTATTTCTACAGTATTTTTAAATTCCACTTTCATTTTATCTTGCACAGTGCCTATAACTTCTGGAGTACTTTTCATCTTCCCTAATAACTCCTGAATAATTTCCACTACCCATTCTTTAAATCCCTCTCATTTTAAAAGGTAGGTGGGTAAAGTGCCAGTCACATTTTTAATTTGTTACTCTGCATTTTTATCTTGGTAATTATCGATGGATGATCTGAAATAGTTATTGGATGTATGTCAACATTCTCAATTAAATGTATAAGTTCCTGTGAAATATAATTTGTCTAGTCTAGGTTAGTTATTGTACCTTGGGAATAATATGTAAATTCTAGAGTTCCTAATACTGAATTAATGTCCTCCATACCAAATATTTTCCTATGTTTCATTACCCAGTTTTGTTGTAGTTTCCCTTCTAGCCACCCCCCATATGCATCCTCTCTGGTGGAAAACATTCCAGTCCCCACTCTATAAGTAATACTCCCTGCTGAAATATTATTTCTCCCAAAATGTTAAGCTCCATAATAGTTTTTGGTGGAATATACCTACATGCCACTGTAATTTTCATCCCTTGCTGTGGTAGCACCTTACTACCACAAATCTGCCATAATCTTGTTTCCTTTTCTGGCACTGTTGGAGCTCCTCTAGCAATTAATGCAAGTACTCTCATTCTTTGTGATACTCTGTTGAATTTGTATTCTGAAATCCTTTCTTAATCAAAATCACATGCTCAGTTCTTTCAATTTGTGTCCCCTGTAGCATTGCTATTTGCACTGTGCATTGCTTAATATAATTAAATATTCTTTCAATTTTGTCTATACCTGTGAGACCATTCACATTACAAGGTAATATGAAAAGTGTTGCCATTATAAGAAGTCATTATTCCCATCTGTTATATATGACCACTTTTTTAAATGTCAATTTCCAGCTTTTGAGATGCATGCACACACAAACGTTTGACAGATAAGTTCTTTATAGTTTTTTTCTTAATATTAGAACTGGTCACATTTTACAAGACTTGTTGTAATGAAAACCCTCAAACAAAAAAAAATGCACCCCCAGAGTACCCCCATAACCCGTAAACGTAATACAAACACACAATTTTGTATGTCTTCAAATAATGAAGTTTAACCCTGTTAATAGAAGCAATTATCCAAACAACTGCAAACAAAGGCATTACCGTAAAATTGGGGTTATCCATACTAAGACGCATGTTATTACTTATGCTTCTGTTTGCACTTATTGGTGTCTTTTTTATCTTTATTCCCCTCCCAGATGTGGAAAAACAACTTGCATGCTTTCAGAAAACATTAACTTTTATTCTTGAAGAAACCGGTGTTCTGACTTTTTATTGCCCTATTATCAGCTTGTTTCCATAGAAACAAAAGAGAAAAATGTAATCTTCAGCTGCAGACTTCTAAAGCCAAACTAAAACATTTATTGCTAAAGGAAAACTTCATTTTATTTAGTGTTGTTTTATTTACTTGTTCCCACTTAAAATGTATTTGTTTAAACCCAAGGATCTTAATCCAGGCATTCATTTATGCAAAAGTAAGAGAAAACATATCAACTCTACATATATTATGAGCTGTGTACTTCTGCATCCCATCCCCCACCTCAGCAACCCAAGATTGCAGCTTATTAATTTAAACATGCTTTTTCCTCGAATTCAGCAGCAAACAACTCAAAAAACTTTGAAAATAAAATAAACGCTGAATGGTGAAATGTTTCATATGTAATTATTGTCAATATTTGTACACTGAAGGTAATAAACCAGAAGTTGGAAAAGTTATAGTAGAGGTCCCTGGAAGATTTACTTGTAAAGTCAAAAATGTAGTTTATTAATGTGTTTTGAATGTAGGTCATTCTATGTGGGAAGAACAAAAAGGGAGCTGTATAGAAGCATCTATGAACACCATTATGCAATCACACATGGAGGCATAAAAAATGCTATGAGCAATCACTATATTGAAAAGAAATGTAAAGTTAATTTTAAGTGTGTAGTAGTAGATGTTTTAAGGAATGAATACAACATAATTAATGTTGAGGAAGAGTTAGGTTGGTAGAATATTGTTGGCAAGTGAGGTTAAATGCATGCTTACCCCCAGGATTAAATAATAGAGAGGAATTTGTAATGTAATTGAGAAGGAAGGGGTTAAAACACTAAATTTGTTTTTAAAATTGAAGTCATGTGATAGGTGAATGTGTATTTAAATGTTAAATGAAGTATTGAAGCCTTAGTCTGACGAAGTTTCCAATTAAGGAGACGAAAGCACCAACTATTGGCTTTGTGTCCTAATAAATTTGCTTGTTTTTAGTGTACTGATACAGCATTTATTTTATTTTAAAACATGCTTTTGCTTAGTCTTTGTTTCTCTTTTGCATTGTACTGCTTACATTTTAATACTAAAAAAGGAGAGCGAGAAAAAAGGCATTTAAGTATCTGTACTACACACAAGAACAACTAAATTTTTTTTAAGATAAAACATGCAATTTATGTTAAGTTTCATAAAAATACTGTTAAAAACAGAAAATTTTACTTTATTCCTTCCTTTTCCCCTCCCCACATTGTCCTTCCAAACAATACTGACATAGTGATCAAATGCATTTCACTTCCTCACAAGTTTAACAAAGTTTACTTTTTCTTAAAACAGTCGTATTTTGCAAACACAATTGATGCTTTGTAGTCTCCCTTTCATTTTCCAATTTCCATGTTGCTGGTCATCTTTCTGTTCTCTCAACTGCAGATTCCCCTTCAGTTCCAAGGTACTCCAATTCTTCTGGTCAACCCCTATGCTTTCCTCTGTCTCTCAAGCATTTTCCTTTGGAACAGTGGAAAAGGTTTCACTGGCAAAGACTGCCGCGTGCTTTCTTGTCAGAAGAAGCAGAGCCCCTTCTGTTTGGTAGCTCACTTTTTGTTGCACAAACTTTTGTATTTCCTCCTTAGCCTGATGTTCTTCATGTTTCACTCTTGCAATCATTACATTTGAATAATCTGCTGGCAGGTTGCCCTCAGTCGGCCTGAATAACAAAGTCTTGGGTCCTGCGTCGGTTGCCGTCCCTTCTTCCATGATGTCAGGTCGTCAGGGGTATAAAACATGCAGCCGATGCCATTTTAATCGGTCTTTCTTGCTGTGTGGTGCCCGAAGCAGAAGCAGTTCACAAGTGCTGGTCGGCCGACTCCTGAAATTTTCGAGTTTCAGAACCGAAGTCTTCAACCTAAAGCTAAGTACCCCGTTGGGGAAACTTTTTCTTGCTCCTTACCGATGTCAGTGAAAGTTAATAATTGTATTACTTGTGGGAAGCAAATACCTCATAAGGATTTTCATTTGTACTGTATTCCTTGCCTAGGCCCTGACCACAACGTGCCTTGCTGTCGGTTTTGTGCTAAATTTAACCAGCGCACTATTTATTAAGAGTAGATATATTTTTGCTTCCAAATACTTTGGCTCAAGATTTAACTATCCTGAAATGTCGGTTAGCAGACTACCAGAATTCACAAAAAAAGCAAAGAAAAAGACAGAGACAGACTGTCAAGGTCCCGACAACGAAGCTTCTCCTAAGCCAGTCACGGGTTTGCCGGTACTCAGTGAGGTGCTTTCGCAGCCCCTGATGCCCGCTACTTTTGATTTGCAGGCCTCTACTGAGACCCATTCGGAATCCGGTATGCCGCGAGATTCTTGAAGTATTGAACCCGCGGATGTCTCTCCCTTGGGTGGGTCCGGAGCCGCTGAGCAAGCGTGGGCAAACAATTTCTCAGGGTCCCAAGGGTGTTAAGGCTTCTACTGCTAAAAATCTACCCCTTCTGATAAAGACTCCAGCGTGCTAGATAGATGGGGTAAGAAGGTTTATATGTCTGCAACCCTGGCAATATATGCTTAAATATCGAAAGCATGTCATGAGCTTACTTAAACAGAAAATGATATTGATTTCTGACTGTGGAAAATAGAGTTACAGGATTTATTTCATTCAGCTGAACAAGTTGGAAAGCATACTTTGCAATGTGGTTTTGATTCCTTGGATGCCTCTTGCAGGGGCACCGTAACTGGATCTGTGATAAGAAGACGTGCTTGGCTCAAGGAGCAAAATCTGCCTGATCATGTTAAAGCTAAATTGTTGGATGCTCCTTTACAACAGGACAGTCTGTTTGGTAATAAGGCAGAAGAAGTTTTGAAAAAGATGGAAGACAAAGTTAAATCTATGCAAACTGTAAAATATTTCTTACAAGTGCAGCCACCCAGGTTCAGTAGGCACTGGCCTACTAAGAACTGGTCCTTTCCAGTACCCAACAGAGCAGTTCAGGTCAAACCCAGACACTCAAAAGGCTCCAGGTTTCAGTCGCAAGGAACTTACAGAACAAAACACTGGGGTGCCTCCACCTCCAAATCTGGAAGTAGCAAAGCACCACCCTACGGTAAACAGTCTCAGTGACTTTCCTCTGCCATTTCCAAGCACTTATCTTTTGGCAGCCCCTAAACTAGCACTTCATGCTCAAAATTGGCATCTAATTACCCAGGACAAGTGGGTCTTAAATACAGGGATGCAGATTTCATTTCCACAAGTTTGTCAGTTCCAAACAGATGGCCAGATCTGCCTCCAAATCAATGGGGAGAGGCCCAGATACAAGTCATGTCCCTCATGGATATGGGGGCTATTCAACCAGTACCAGAAAAGGAAAAAGGACAAGGCTTTTATTCAAGACTTTTCTTGGTACCCAGAAAAGACAAATCATGGTGTCCAATTCTGGACTTATCCATTCTAAATACCTTCCTGGACATTCCAAAATTCAAGATGCTGACTGTACAACAGTTACTGCCTATGCTAGGCAAGGATGCCTGGTTGGTAACTCTAGACTTAAAAGAGGCTTACCTGCATAACCCAATAAGGTAATCTTGCAGAAGATACCTCCGCTTCAAAGCAGGCTATTTAAATTACCAGTTCTCTGCACTGCCCTTTGGCTTATCTACTGCGCCCAGGGTCTTCACAAAGTGCCTGGCACCAGTGATTGCATTTTGCAGGCAAAGAAACATTCAAATTTATCCTTATCTGGACGATTGTCTAATTCAGGCAGAAAACAAGGACACTCTTCTACAACATCTGGCGTTTGTAAAAAGGCCTCTTAACATGCCTAGGATACAGCATAAACAAAAAGAAATCACAACTAGTACCCTCTCAAATAATTACATTCCTGGGTGCAAGCTTGAATACAACTGCCCAGATGGCTTACCTCATGCCAGACAAACTCAGTTGATGACATACTTCAAACAAGTGGCCACAAAAACCCAGCTATCTGCAAGACAAATTCTGCAGGCTTTGGGGTTCATGGCTTTCTGCATTCTACTAATTCCATATGCAAGACTGCATATGAGGAAACTTCAATGGTACCTAAAAAGCTTATGGAGTCAACATTGTCACAGCCGGAAAACAATGGTTCCTCTCATTCCTTGCCTGCAACAGGAATACCTACGGTGGGCAGAGGCCTGTCACCAAAACAAGGGACAGTCATTCATTCTACCTCCTGCCACCCAAACCCAGACTACAGACGCATCAGACTATGCTTTGCGGGGTCCATCTGGCAGGGAGATGCATTCAGGGCAAATGGAGCCCAAATCAAATGCACCTACATATCAACCAGAAAGAAATGCTAGCTGTACAAAATGCTCTGACAGCCTTCAAGGACCTCCTTTATCCAGGGCAACTACTGATAGACTGACAACACCACAGTTGTGGTACATGGCCTTGACTTACCAAGTACATCTACAAGCTCAATTCCTGCCGGGAAAGCAAAATACTCTGGCAGACGAACTAAGCAGAAACCTTATGGACCCACACAAATGGAAACTGGATCCACAAATCTTCCGCATGTTGACACGAAAATGGAGGGAGCCCAGACATAGATCTTTTTGTCTCTCCCCAAAACTATCAGTTGGACAAATTCTGCACAAGAATTCATCACAAAAAAGCTTGGAAAGTGGATGCTCTATCCTTCAGTTGGAAAAACCTATCAGTCTATGCCTTTCCCCTTCTGCCTCTTCTCTCCAAGGTCTTACTAAAAGTCAGACAGGAAAAACCAAAAATGATCCTAGTTGCTCCGGACTGGCCTCGCCAACACTGGTACCTGCTTCTACGGAATATGTTACACCTTCCTCCGTGGTACCTGCCTCAGACACCTCATCTACTGCCTCAGCAGAACCATCAAATTCTGCACTCTCCACTCCAAACTCTGAATCTTGCAGCATGGCTAATCAACTGATTTCACCAGTCATCTCTCTCAGTAAATCTATGATGGATGTCATTTTGGAGGCTAGAAGGCCTAGTATTAGAAAATCTTGTGCTGATAAATGGAAAAGATTCTGTGCCTGAAACCAAGCACAAGGAGTAAACACAGCAATGCCCAATATTCCTCAGATTCTGCAGTATTTAACTGAGATGCTTCACAAGGGCCTATCTTTTTCTTCTATAAAAATCCATACCTCTGCCATCTTGGCTCATTACAACACAAAGCCTCCTCTCTTTTCTCATCCCCTGCTAAAGCAGTACCTCAGAGGGGCCAAAAATTTGAGACCTCCCAGAAGAGCACCAACTCCTGCATGGGACCTCAAATTTGTGCTGGAAAAACTCACCATACCTCCTTTTGAACCAGCTGCTACTGCAGACATAAAATTTCTTTCTTGGAAGACAGCCTTTCTTTTAGCAGTCACTTCAGCTAGAAGGATTTCAGAACTACAGGCTCTCATGGCAGTGAAACCTTTCATTATCTTTTATCCAGACAAGGTGGCCCTCAGAATCAATCCATCCTTTATGCCTAAGGTGGGTATCCAGTATGGCTCTTAATCAGACCATTCATCTGCCAACTTTTTTCCCAAATCTGCAGAACAAGGGGGAGTGGATTATGCATTCATTGGATGTACACAGACAACTAAGATTCTACTTACAGGACAAAATCTCTAAAAGTCTGAGCAACTACTGGTGGTATTTGCTGCAGGGGCAGAGGGAAAGGCTATTTCAAAGCAGACTGTTACATGCACCATGGTAAACCTGTCCCCGAGGGGATCAGATCCTATTCCACCAGGGCTGCATCTACTTCTGCAGTTTTTCTCGGAGGGGTTCCTACCAGAAACATTCTAGAAGCTGCTACTTGGAGCTCAGTTCATACGTTCACCAAACATTACCATTTACCTCTCTTTTCTAAATGCAGGGCAGGCTTTGCCACTGCTGTCCTGCAGGGCCTTATAGCTGCTCCTAATGCTGTATAATTCCATCCTCTCAACCATAGCTTTGGTATTCTACCCAAATGTAATGACTGCAATAGTGAAACATGAAGAACATAGTACAGATGTTCATCGTGTTTCACTGTTGCAGTCATTACAATTGGGTTATCCTGCTGGCAAGCTACCCGCAGTCGGCCTGAATTCCAAAGTCTAGGTCCGGCATCGGTTGCTGTCGCCTCCTCCCTGACGTCAGAGTGCCAGGGGTATAAAAGATGCAGCCGACGCCATTTTCTTCAGTCTTTCTTGCTGTGCCCGAAGCAAAAGCAGTTCGCAAGTGCCGGTTGGCTGATTCCTGAGATTTTTAAGCTCGAATTTCAGATCCGAAGTCTTCTTTAAAAGCTAAGTACCCCGTTGGGGAAACTTTTTTCTTGCTCCAGACCAACATCAGAAAAAGTTAATTGTATTTCTTGTGGGAAGCAAATACCTCATAAGGATTTTCATTCTTACTGCATTCCTTGCCTAGGCCCTGACGTGCTAGATTTAACCAATGCACTGTTAAGCGTCGGTACGATTTTGCATTTCATTACTTTGGCAGAAGATTTAATTATATAATGCCATCGGAACAGCCGACTGCCGGAGTTTACAAAAAACGTAAAGAAAGAGAAGGACAGGCATCCAAGGTCCAAAACCGACGACGAGGCTTCTTCTAGGCCAGTCGCTGGTTCTCAGTGAGGCGCTTTTGCAGCCCCTGACTATCACTACTTTAGAGCCGCAGGCCGATACCGACTCCCACGTGGAGTCAACCAAGCCTACAGAAACTCAAGGTACTGGACCTTTGGAAACCTTTCCCTCAGATGGGTCCGGAGCTGCTGAGCAGGCACCGGCTTCTGAGGGCGTTTTCAGGCCTACACAACTATATGTTAAAACTACTTCAGCTTTCAAGGCAAAGACTAAAGCAGCTTTAAAGACAAAGAAACAAGTACAACAGCCCCATGGGCAGGCCTCCATGCCTAAAAAACAGATGCTCAGGATGGCCGAATACCTGATTACTTTGATCAGGAGTTCTCATCCCCCTCCTGACAAGAGGCCTAGGCAAGAGGTAGAATATAAATCTTCAGATCAGGTTTCCATTACGTCTGATTCCTCTTCTTATCAGGAATACACTTTTCCTCCTTACGAGGATTCTGATGCAGAAGAATCTATCCCCTCAGCTTCTCCGCCTGAGGATTATTCTTTTGGGGAAACACTACATACCATGAGGGAGCATTTCCACTGGGAGAGCCAAGATTATTCAGAATCTAAGAAAAGGCTCAGAGACTTTCTTTTACTGCCGCAGCACAGGCCCCTGGCTATTCCACCTGTGCTAGACATTGTAGATGTATTTTCAGAGTCCAGTCTGACTCCTGACTCCTTACCTCCAGCTCCTGTTAAGCCAGACAGATAGTACAGGGTTCAAGACTCCCACAAATTTCTTTTTAAAAACCCTGCTGCTGACCCAGAAACTATCTCTCTGGGTCCCAAGGGGGTCAAGGCTTCCCCTGCAAAAAACCCTACGCCCTCTGACGGAGATTCCAGGGCACTGGACAGATGGGGAAAAAAGATTTACACTTCTGTTACCTTGGCTATAAGGGCTTTAAATTGTCAGGTTCATATGCTTAAATATCAGCAATACATTATGTCACTGCTTAAACAGAAAATGATGACAAATTCTGAATGTGCAGAAAATAAAGAAATGCAGGATTTATTGCATGCAGCTGAACAAGTTGGAAAGCATACTTCACAATGTGGTTTTGATTCTTTGGAGGCCTCCTGCAGAGCTGCTGTAACGGGCTCTGTCATTAGGAGGCATGCTTGGTTAAAGGAACAGAATCTGCCTGATCATGTTAAAGCAAAATTATTAGATGCTCCACTACAGCATGATACCTTGTTTGGTGTTAAAACAGAAGATGTGTTGAAGAAAATGGAGGACAAAGCCAAATCTATGCAAACAGTCAAGGATTTCTTACAGGTACAGCCTCCAAGATTTAGCAGACACTGGCCTGCAAAGAATTGGTCCTTTCCAGTGTCAGACAGTCCACAAAAAGGCAGATAGACACCCTAGAGGCAGATCCCAGCCCCAAGGCTCATACAGGCCTAAACAGTGGGGTGCTTCTACCTCCAAAAGCGGAGAAGACGCATCACAGCCATACAGAAAGCAGTCCCATTGACTTCCCCTTGCCAGCGCCAAGCATTTATCTTCTGGCAGCTCCTATAGGGGGAAAACTAGCACTTTCTTCTCAAAACTGGCACCTAATCACCCAGGACAAATGGGTCTTGAACATAGTGTCACAAGGTTACAGGTTCCACTTTCACACCCTGCCTAGGGCAAATGGTATGCCAGACCTACCAAAAAATCAATGGGCAGAGGCACAAAAACAAGTGTTATCCCTCATGGACATGAGGGCCATTCAGCAAGTACCACAGCAAGAGCAGGGACAAGGATTTTACTCAACACTTTTCTTGGTGCCCAGAAAGGACAAAGCCTGGAGGCCAATACTGGACCTATCAATTCTAAATACCTGGATATTCCAAAATTCAAAATGTTGAGACTGCAGCAGCTTCTGCCCATGCTGGGCAAGAAGGCTTGGCTTGTAACTTTAGACCTAAAAGAGGCATACCTGCATGTCCCAATCAAACAATCATGCAGAAGATACCTCAGATTCATAGCTGGCTCAATGCACTACCAATTCTCTTCACTGCCCTTTGGCTTATCTACTGCGCCCAGGGTCTTCACAAAATGCCTGGCACCAGTAATTGCATTCTGCAGACAAAGAGGAATACAAATATATCCTTACTTGGACGACTGCCTTATTCAAGCAGAGAACAAGGACATACTACTACAGCATCTGGCGTTTGTAAAAAAGATTATTAACATGCCTAGGGTACACAGTAAACGAAAAAAAATCAAAACTTGTACCTTCTCAAGAGATAATATTCCTGGGTGCAAGCTTAAATACAACTGCCCAGATGGCTTATCTCATGCCAGACAAACAAGGCAACTGACTACTTATTTCACAAAGTTGGTAACAAACACCCAGATAACTGCAAGAAAAATTATGCAGGCTTTGGGCTTCATGGCATCCTGCATTCTGCTAATTCCATATGCAAGACTGCATGTGAGGAAACTACAATGGCATCTAAAAAGTGTTTGGACTCAACATTGCCACAGCCTGGAAACAATAAATCTGAAGTAGGAACTGCATTTGTCAGCAACCTTTGGGATACGGATCCGATCTCGGATCCGAGCCGGCAACTTTTACCACAGCATAGATCCGAGCTCCTAGCTCCTCCCTTTACCCATAATCCCCTGCCAACCCTAACTGACCTCAGGTCTAGTTTGCCGCGCTTCAAGCCAACAAGCTGGATTTTGAGCTCCTGGCATTTGGTAGTTTTTTGTGAAGAAAAGCTAAGAAGTTTTATTTTTTCTTGTGTGATTGAGTGAGTTTGTGTAGGTTCCCTCCTATTTATCTATTTTTTGTTAAATTTTTTCCTCCCTACCCTCGCTGTACCGTAGTTTGTGTTTGTGGTGTGTTAGGGGCCTAGTGAGTGTGGTTTACTTTAAACAATGTCGGAGGCCCCTAAAGCCATCTTTTCTAAATGTACCGAGTGTGGCCATAAGCTCTCACCAGCGGATGGCCACACTCGGTGCGTTAGGTGCCTTGGGGTTGAACACCTCTCTTCGGGATGCACGATTTATGCAGCATTCAACCCCAGGGCACTTAAGGACCGGAGATCGAAGCTGATTCTGGCGGGCCTTTTGCCCCCGGACTCGGCTCCGACCTCCGGTTCTTCATTGGCCACTACTCAGTCCTTGGTAGCGACCACCCCTGCCTCCCTCCCTCCTTCTGGTCGGGACTCAACCTCCCGTTTTGGCCCCGGAGGATAGGGAGGCCGGAAAAATCAAGGAGGAGAAGCACCATAAGCAGCGGGCCGAGGACTCCTCCTCGGCCCCACCCGCCGAGCGGGCTTTCTCCTTCCAGGGTTTCTGGATCGCCTCCTCCACTGCTCTGGTCCCCTTGCTTCTCACCGGGACCTGGGGAGGAAGGCAACCCGGTCCCCATCGAGGCATCACTCTAGGTCTGCCTCGGTGGCCTCTTCGAGGTCTACTTACAGCATGTCAGATGCAGACATGGACCGGATGATGAGGAGGTTCATCCAGGCCCAGCTGCAGATGGGAGTGCTCTTGCCTCCGCCTCTGGGGGGAGCTCGACCCCCTTTTTTGCCCCAATCGCTCCTTCTCCGTCCCGCTTCCGGGTTTGGAGCACTCGGAGCCGAGCCGCGTCGGATCCGGGGGTATGTCGGAGCCGACAGTACTAGTTACTTCGGCTCCGACTGGTCCCTCGAGTTTGTCGGATCCGACCTCTCAGAGCCGTGGGCGGAGCTTCGGATCCGAGGGACTTTGTGTGACTTCGGCTCCGTCCCAGTCGGAGCACACGGGTCCTTTGGATCCGAGGGTCTCGGCCCCGGATCCGGTCCCCGCCTCGGATCCGAGTGGGAGCCGACTCTCGGAGCCTATTGAGAGTGGCTCCCCCTCGGCTTTCGCGGTGGTGGAAAGGGCACTGTTGAGTGTATCCGGACCCCCGGTCCTGGCTTTGGCTCCTCCCTGCACTCCTTCTCAGCTGGTCCGGGCTCCCATCAGCAGGCCTTCCGGGACAGCCTGCTCCGATGTCTCTGGGTGTTCATGCGGAACTTCATATTGCTGGTGAGTCTTCCTCGGACAGCCCCCCCAAGGAGGTACCTCACAAAGCCAAGTGTAAGAGGAGGCACATGGACTCCCCTGAGTCCCTTACCGAAGATACGGACTTAGATGAAGGGGAAGGCTCCCCAAGAAGATCACCCCCCAAGGATGTCTCCTTTGGAGACATCATGGAAATGCTCAGGATTAGGGGGGGTGGTCTGCCCCTAAGGCTTCCTCCGATGAGTCAGTATTCCTAGAGGCGTTCGAAGCAGGGCCATCTACCTCTTGGGTGTCCCTCCCCCCGATCCCCTGGTGGACCTTATTGCCACCAGGGCTTGGAAGGAGCCGGACACTGTGGAGCCTATCCCCAAGCGCCCGGACAGGATCCTGAGTCCCCCTGCTGAGAGAACCCACTGGAGCAGTGGTCCCCCTGTGGATGCCATGTTGGTGGCAACGGCCACCAAGAGAGAGCTGGCTCAGGAGATCTCTGCGGTCCACCCTCCGAGTAAAGACTCTCGAGCGATGGACCGCCTGGGGAAGCGGGTCTTTTAGTTCAGCAACCTTCTCCATGAGAGCGCTGAACTGTATGGCACACGTTATCCGGATGCAGCGAGATCTAATAAAAGAATACACTGCATCCCTCCCAGAGTCCATGTCGGAAGGAGACAAGCAGCTGTACTCCTCCCGGATGTCTACTCTACGCTTAGTTTCTAATACCTCTATGCGGCTCTTGTCACATGCCACTGAAGGAGCCACTAGAGCTGGCGGAGCCGGCCTGGTAATCAGACGTCAGGCCTGGCTCCAACACTGTGACTTCTCGGAACCCTTTAAGGCGTCATTCGCGAATGCCCCCTTTGATGGTTCTGCACTTTTTGGCAAAACCATTCGCGACACCTTAGTCCAGAGAGAGAAAGACGGGAAGACGTCTGCCGTCTGAGTCCGCTTCTCTGCCCCCCAGAGGTCTTTTTCTAAGAACCAAAAGGGTCAGAAGAAGATGTGGTTCTGAAAATCGCATCAGTCCCAGTCTGCTCCGGACAACCAGTCCTCTTGTGGCGGGGGAGGACGCCACCCAAGAGGCAGAGGGGGTCCCAGAAACTTTGGGTCCAGAGAACCCTTCTCTGAGAGGCCCACGCAGAACCCCTGAGGGGTTACCCGGCTGCTCCACTCTGGAGGCAGTCGGGGGGAATCTTTTGAAGCACCTAGCAATGTGGGAGTCCATAACAACAGATCGCTGGGTGCTTCGCATCATATCCAGAGGTTACCAAATTCCCTTTATTGTAACCCCCAAAATCAGAAGCCTCCCCTACGTACCACCCAATCAGAGGGAGGCAGCTGCTACAGAAATTCAGCAGCTTTTACAAAAAAGTGCCATCCAACCCGTCACCCCAGATCAGTTCGGATCGGGGTTTTACTCCAGGTTCTTTCTGGTGCCAAAAAAGACGGGGGACTTGAGACCCATCCTCGATCTCTCTCTCCTGAACTTGGCAGTACCCAAAGAAAAGTTCCGAATGGTCACCTTACAATCTATTCTCCCCCCTATTACGGGAGAACGATTGGATGTGCTCAATAGACCTCAAGGATGCATACTACCACATCCTAGTGGACAGACGCTCCAGGAGGTTCCTCCGCTTCCGGCTGGGAGCCAGTCATTTTCAGTTTAGGGCCCTTCCTTTCGGCCTCACTTCAGCCCCCAGGGTGTTCACCAAAGTCTTAGCGGTCATAGTGGCCCACCTGAGGCTTCAGGGAATTCAGGTCTTTCCGTACCTGGACGACTGGCTCCTCATCGCCCCAACAAGGCATCTACTCTGTTCAGGCAGGGATTACTTCCTCGACCTTGCTCCACGTCTAGGGTTAACTATCAACATGATCAAATCATCTCTAGTCCCCTCACAGGTGATGGATTTCATAGGGGCCAGATTAAACTCCAGGGTAATGCTTGCCTTCTTAACCCCCGATCGGCTTCAAAACATGAGGTTTCATGTCAAGGCCATTCTCATTCTTTCCGCTCCACCTGCGGAATTAATCCTGAGGGCTCTAGGGTCCATGGCAGTAGCTATTCCTCTTCTACCCCTAGCCCGCCTAAATATGAGGGTTCTGCAATGGACCCTCCAAGTACAATGGTCCCTGTCTCTCAACTCCCTGTCTCATCCTTTTCCCCTAAGCAGGGCTTGCAGAATGTCGCTCATGTGGTGGCTCTGGTCCCAGAGTCTCCACATGGGACGACCATTTTCAATGCCTTCCCCCGTCGCCACAGTGACCACGGACGCCTCTCGCGTGGGGTGGGAGGGGCACTATTCAGGCAGAACGGTCCAAGGCACGTGGAACGACAGAGACCTCCTTGCATATCAATGTCCTAGAGATGAGGATGGTGCTTTTGACGTTGCAGGCACTTCACAGCCTTTTACTGATTGGGACAATTGCAGTACAGACGGACAACATGTCAGTTGTCTGGTACATCAACAAACAGGGGGGAACCAGGTCTCATCCCCTTTGTCGCGAGGCCATGAGAGTGTGGGAATGGGCGATTTCCACCAACCGCTTTCTTATTGCAACGCACATTCCGGGACGGTCCAACATTCTAGCAGACAGGCTCAGTCGTTCGATTCTGACTCCATACAAATGGTCTCTCAATCCCCTAGAAGCGAAGCAAATATTTGCCCTATGGGGGCAACCCTGTTGCGATCTTTTTGCCTCTTCTTCAAATACCAAATGCAATAGTTACTTCGCTCTCCCCAAGAGACTCTCTAGTACATGCTTGGCCTCCCTGTCTCCTTTACGCTTATTCCCCGTTGCCCATGATGCTGAAACTCCTACAGAAAGCCAGTCGGCTGGGGAGCAGAATGATACTCATTGCCCCATTCTGGCCTCGTCAAACATGGTTCCCGTACCTGTGGTCTCACCTAATTCATCCACCATGGATTCTAGATCCACTCCCAGATCTCATTACCCACCCTCTGGGTCTCCAGACTCCCAGCCTGGTCAACCTCAAGCTAACGGCTTGGTTGCTCCAGTTCCACTCCTGATTAGAACTCCCGGAATCTCCTCACCAGTCAAAGCCATCCTAGTAGCAGCACATAAACCTTCCACCAGAAAAGTCTATCGAAGCAAGTGGAAGCGTTTCTCCATCTGGGCGGAGCACCATCACTTGGATCCTTTCACAGCGCCTCTCACGTCGGTTTTGGAGTTCTTAACTACCCTCTTTCATCAAGGGGCTAGCTGCTCTACAGTCAAAGTACAACTGGCAGCGATTTTCGCATTATCATGTAGGGCATGAATCAGGCCCTCTGATGACTGCTAAGCTTTGTAAGGCGTTCCTCAAGGGTACTTTCCTTCTCAGACCTCCAGTCAGGGAGGTAGTACCCCCATGGGAATTGTCCTTGGTCCTCCAAGCCTTGACTAGCCCCCCTTTCGAACCAGCAGCCACGGTTGATCTTAAACATCTCTCTTGGAAAACGGCCTTAGTGGCCATTACTTCAGCTAAAAGGGTTTCTGAACTTCAGGCTCTATGTGTTAAGCCGCCTTATTTGTCCTTCCACCCGGATAGAGTTTACCTCAGGATCAATCTGTCTTTTCTGCCTAAGGTGTCTTCAGAAGCTAATATTAATCAATCCATTAATATTCCTGTGTTCTTTCCCCATTACCAGAACAAAGGAGAATATAAGCTGCATTCCTTGGATGTGCACAGACAATTACGTTTTTATACTCATCAAACTGCTGGTCATAGGCAATCTGACCAGTTGTTTGTCTCCTTTGCCAAAACAAGTTTAGGCAAGTCAATTTCTAAAGTTACTCTATCACGGTGGATAGCTAACTGTATCCTTTTAGCATACCAGAGTTCGAGAAGGCCTGCACCTCAAGGGGTTCGTGCCCATTCTACTAGGGCCGTTGCTGCTTCGGCGGCTTTTAAATCTAGGGTTCCCTTAGATGATATTTGTTCCACAGCCACTTGGGCCTCATCTCATACTTTTATCAGCCATTACAAACTGGATGTCGTCTCCAGAGGTAGGGCGTCCTTTGGCTCTGCAGTGCTCCGGAATGTTCTTCCATAAAGGCCACCCAGGATTCAGGTAGCTGGGGACTCTGTCCCAAAGGTTGCTGACAAATGAAGTTCCTACTTCAGATTTAGGAGTTATGTACTCACCATAACGTTCCATCTGAGTAGGTATCTTCATTTGTCTGCAACCATCCCCCCCTCCTTCCCCCTGACCTTTAGGATCTGTCTTGGATTAGCCCCTTCCAGGGCACCTTTATGTTGCTTATATCGGGCAAACTTGATCTGAGGTCAGTTAGGGTTGGCAGGGGATTATGGGTAAAGGGAGGAGCTAGGAGCTTGGATCTGTATTGTGGTAAAAGTTGCCGGCTCAGATCCGAGATCGGATCCGTATCCCAAAGGTTGCAGACAAATGAAGATACCTACTCAGATGGAACGTTATGGTGAGTACATAACTTTTAATTACACTCATTCCCTGCCTGCAGGAGTTTCGATGGTGGGCAAAGGCCTGTCACCACAACAAGGTGCAGCCATTCACCATACCCCCAGCCAGGCAGACATTGACAGCAGATGCATCGGATTATGCCTGGGGGGCTCACATGGCAGGAAGATGTATTCAGGGCTCATGGTCCGCAATCCAAATGCATCTACATATCAATCAAAAAGAGATGCTAGCTGTTCAAAATGCCCTGGCAGCTTTCAAGGACCTACTTCATCCAGGACAACTACTGATAAAGACGGACAATACTACAGTCATGTGGTACATAAACAAGCAGGGAGGCACACAATCCTACCCCCTTTGCAAACTAGCCATGACTTTGTGGGGCACAGCATTGACTTACAAAGTGCATCTGCAAGCACAATTCCTGCCAGGATAGATAAATACTCTGGCAGACGAACTAAGCAGAAACCTCATGGATGCCCGCAAGTGGAAATTGGATCCACAAGTATTCAACATGATAATAAGGAATTGGGGACGCCCAGACATAGATCTCTTTGCCTCCCCTCACAACTGCCAACTACAGAGATTCTGCACAAGGACTTATCACAAGCAAGCATGGAAAGTGGATGCTCTATGTTTCATCTGGAAAAACTTATCAGTATATGCCTTTCCTCCACTGCCTCTCTATCCCCAAGGTACTCCTAAAGGTCAGACAAGAGAAGCCAAAAATGATACGGATTGTCCCAGACTGGCCCCACCAGCACTGGTACCCAATCCAAAGGAACCTGACTCAATGCCCAGCATGGACATTACCTCAAATTCCTCACTTACTGACCCAACACAACAATCAGATCTTGCACAGCCAACTCAGGACCTTAAATCTGGCAGCATGGCGGATAATGTAACTTTTCAAAACACCCCTCTCTCTAAAGCGGTGATGGATGTTATCTTGGAGGCCAGGAGGCCTAGTACTAGAAAATCTTATGCAGAAAAATGGAAGAGATTCTGTGCTTGGAACCAGGCACAAGGAATTGACATCACTGTTCCAAATATCCCTCAGATTTTGCAATACTTAACTGAGATACTGGACAAAGGACTATCCTTTTCATCAATTAAGATTCATGCCTCTGCAATTTCAGCTCATTACAATACAGAGCCACGTATTTTCTCTCATCCTTTATTAAGGCAGTACCTCAGAGGAGCCAAAAACTTACGGCCTCCACGGAGATCACCAATACCAGCATGGGACCTCAATTAGGAAAAACTCACTCTGCCTCCTTTTGAACCAGCCGCTACAGCTGATATAATTTTTATCATGGAAAACAGCTCTGCTCCTAGCAGTAACCTCTGCAAGACTAGTCTCAGAGCTACAGGCACTCATGGCTGTGGAACCTTTTATCATTTTCCATCTGGATAGGGTTTCTCTAAGGACAAACCCCACATTTATGCCTAAGGTAGTGTCCAGTGTTGCCCTCAACCAAACTATTCATTTGCCTACCTTTTATCCAAACCCACAGAATAAGGGTGAGAAACTTCTGCATTCTTTGGACATAGACAACTGCGCTTCTACTTGGACAGAACCAAAGCTTTCAGAAAGACTGAGCAATTACTGGTAGCATATGCTGCAGGATCACAAGGAAAGGCTATCTCAAAGCAGACTATTTCAAAGTGGATAGGTCACTGCATTCGTTTATGCTCTTCTCAATGTGGCAAGTCAGTGCCTAAGGGCATTATGCCACATTCAGCCAGAGCAGCACCACTTCCGCAGCCTTCCTCAGGGGGGTCCCAACCAAAGACATTTTAGAGGCTGCAACCTGGAGTTCAGTGCACACTTTTACAAAGCACTACCACTTACCACTGTACTCCAAATCCAGGCCAGGCTTTGCCACTACAGTCCTGCAGGGCCTCATAGCCGCTCCTAATCCTATCTAGTTCCAGCCTCCCAACCTTAGCTTTGGGATTCAACCCAATTGTAATGACTGCAACAGTGAAACACGATGAACATAGTACAGTTGTGTACCTACCATAAATGTAGATGTTCGAGTGTATTCACTGTTGCAGTCCAGGTTACCCACCCACCATCCCCATTATCTTTGCTGGATCTTATCTGCACTTCTCTATTCTATACAAACTATGTGGTGTATTTGCTTGTAGATGAAGGAAACTTGTTACTTGGTGTATGCATGCTTTATAGACATATTTATAGCCTACCCTTTTGGGGGCACCTGACATCTGGGGCAAGAAAAAACTGAAGAAAATGGCGTCAGCTGCATCTTTTATACCCCTGGCGCTCTGACGTCAGGGAGGAGGCGACAGCAGCCGACGCCGGACCTAGACTTTGGAATTCAGGCTGACTGTGGGTAGCCTGTCAGCAGGATAACCCAATTGTAATGACTGCAACAGTGAATACACTCTAACATCTACATTTATGGTAGGTACGCAACTGTACTTAGTGTACACTTACCATAAATATAGATGTTGGAGTGTATTCACTGTTGCAGTCCAGGTTACCCACCCGCCAGCCCCCTTTTTCTCTCTTTATTATACCTCTTCTTTCCTTTACTGTGCTCAAAAGCCTTTTTGGTGTATTTGCTTTTAGTTGTAGGTATATTTTTTGTGTTCTAAATTACATGCATATATAGATATAGATGTATATATTTTTTTGCTCCCCATTTGGGGGGCACCTGGCATATGGGGCAAGAAAAACTGATTAAAATGGCATCTGCTGCATGTTTTATACCCCTGATGACCTGACGTCATGGAAGAAGGGACGGCAACCCGACGCAGGACACAAGACTTTGTTATTCAGACCGACTGAGGGCAACCTGCCAGCAGATTACCCAAATGTAATGACTGCAACAGTGAATACACTCGAACATCTACATTTGTGGTAAGTGTACACAACTGTACTTTCTGCGTCAAAAAATGACTTTGATCCTCTTGGGAAAAAAATATTCCTAAGCCAGCTGGGCACAGCAACTTGAATCTCACATCTGTCTCTAGACATCCCCTGATTGCTGGAATACATTTTTCTCTTCTGCGTGGTGTACAGTGAAAAATCATTTTCCACAAATACTTTGCTGTCTCTAATATTTTACCCTTTTGTCAGTTTTGTCAAGATAAACTTTCTTCTGCTGGTAAGTTTACATATTTACTAATACAGGTCTTGACTGATCTCTCATGGCCAAATCTGGAGCATGCGCACACTGTGCCCTTTCAATTAACAGTTCCTGCTGTGGATTACAAGTCCACTTGTTTATTTGTTCCTGCATAAAATTAATGAAGTCTGTTCTTTCCAGTTTCTCTGGTACAGCAGAAAGTCTCAAGATTTTCCCTATATGCTCTGTCCTGTAATGTTAACATTTTTGAAACATCTCTTTTTGAGCAGTTTCATACTCAGCCAGCCTTTTCTTCATTTTGACCTCTGATTTTTGCAACTTTATTAGTTCATCTAAATAGATTTTAAAGCTTCTTCCATTTTTCCAGCCTTTTGCTATTTGTGCTTACAATATTTTATTTTAATCACCTGTGAGCACATTTGACTTTTTTTCCTCTATATTACTGGAAGCCATGTCTTGCACCAAAGCTGGATCTTGAAGTGGTTTTTGCTGAACGGCTACAGGATTCTTCTTGGTCAGCGTTTTCTCTCCACATTTTCTAGTTGATTTTCTTCCAGGGTGTCTTGCTTTCTTCTTTTTTGGCATCCAGGCAGTGTACTTACTAGCCAGTAACTGAATTTACTAAAAGTGACCGAGTTCCTGGCCCTTGTCATTCAGTTTCTTTTTTCACACAGGGAAAGCTGAAGTTTAAGCTGTTAGTGTGCAGCCATCTTGGAAAGTCCAACCGTGATCTAATGTTGAACACAGAACAGTTGTGCAAGTAAACTTAACATAACAGTAGATGTTTTAATAGATCACTGTTGCAGAGTCCCTTCATTTCATCACCCTTGTTTTGTTTTTGATGTATTGGCAGGGTGTATAGATGTACAGCGGATATAAAAAGTTTACACACCCCTGTTAAAATGCTAGGTATTTGTAATATAAAAAGAGACCACAATAAATCATTTCAAAACTTTTCCCACCTTTAATGTGACTTATAACCTGTACAATTCAATTGAAAAACAAACCTCTGTTAGGGGGAAAAAATATAAAAAATGTACAATAAGCTGGTTACATAAGTGTGCACACCCTTAAACTAATACTTTGTTGAAGTACCTTTTGATTTAACTACAACATTTTGTCTTCTTGGGTAGGAGTCTATCAGCATGGCACATCTTGACTTGGCAATATTTGCCCACTTTTCCTTGCAAAAGCGCTCCAAATCTGTCAGTGATTTATTGTGGTCTCATTTTTTTATATCACCAAAAACTGGCATTTTAACGGGGGGTGTTGTAAACTTTTTATATCCACTGTACATATACCCTTGTGTATATAGTTGCATTAAGTTTTTACTTTTGCATTTTCTTTTCCTAGCATTTTTCTTTCAGGGTTATAGCCTCCCTTCTTGAGGCAAGAATGCTCTTAATCTTTTGGCGCCCAAACTGCCTTATGTGGCTGTGCTTCTGCCAGTGGTATTTAGGTTGCATATAAAGTATGCTGAATCTGTGGAAGCTGGTGGGTGGTTCATATCCTGTGCAGACTGTAACCCAGATAGTTTAGGCTACTGCAACAGTGATCTATTAGAGCATCTACTGTTATGGTAAGTTTATTTACATCCCTAGACATAACTTTCCAAAACTAAGCTTATGCTTTTCAGAACACACACAAGTCTTGTCAACAGAAATAATGTTCTCATGTTTCCCACTCTTGCCAGCCGTGCTGTAGTAGAAGACATACACTTTAATTCAGATTATTTTGGTAGAGTAAGTGAATTCCAAGCATCTGTGAAATTCCTACACTAGATTCAGCAGCAGCGGCCTGAAGATACGAGTATTTTCATAACTGACTTTGTACTTGTGTGTTACTAGCTCCACAAAACATAGCAATCTCTAAAACATGCTTAGATTGCAGTCCAACTTTGTGCTCTTCACCAAAAGTAGTGTTTAAAAAAATGGCACACTTTTTATATATTTGCAGGCCCAAGTCACTGTGACCAGTTTAATAGAGAAGTTGCACCTTAAAGCTACCTAGTTCATAGCATCTAGCTTTGTACTTGGAAAGCAGTTAGTGTACCTCGAAAACCTCACAATCTATTGTGTCATTGTCACCTAGCAACATTTCAGGGGCCTACTCAGTAGCAGGACTAGAATTACAAGGGACAAGGTTTGTTCTTCCATAAAGATTCATGCTGCAGCAATTTCAGCTCACTATGATTGTGACCACCTTTGTTTTTCGTCCTCCTTTGTTCAAGTTTCTTAGAGGGGGGGCAATATATATAAGACCCCCCATCCTACTCCTGCTGCTTGGGATCTCAATTTTGTGTTGGAAAAACCTTACAACCTTACCTGAGCCGGCAGAGCCTTGCTGAATTGAAATATTTGTGGAAGACTTGCTTCTTGGTATCCAATGAAAGCTGCTCATTAAAAAAGTCTTAAAATCTTAACTACATAGACAGATAAATGCACATATACTAGTTAAAATGCAACTCTTCCTACCTGTTGCACCTAAAAACCTTTTCCAGATTCTTTCCTAGATGTTCATCACCACTGGTTAAAAAAAAAAAACTGTTCCCATATCCACACAACACACTTGGGCATACGCCTTCCCACAAAACAGCCAGTAGTTCAGAACTCAGATGGCAGCTGTTGTAGCAACGTCTGTGTTTTATCTGCATTTCTTCTTGGATTTGAGATGAATCGTGTGTACTGTGTGAACTGTGCAGCATATTGTAGTCTGCATGTAATGACAGCCTTTATAAGCCACTTGAGTGTTAACACAGTTTAGTACTTGCATGTCTGATAATTTTTCTTTTTATAACAAAATTGTGGCTAAAATAGGCCCTTGTGGTGAGTCCTGCTGTCTGTAGCAGTAAATATGATGAATGTTTACTTTTTTTAAACTCCACATTGTATTCTGTATGTGTGCATGTCTGTGCGTCTAAACATGCAAGAGCTTGGGAAAGAGCAGTTATAAAATTGCTTTAAACAAATGGAATGGTTGACAAGAGTTTCCCACAGAAACCGAAAAATAGCAATGTGTTCTCTCCATTGTAATGGAAATTCAGAGTAATAGTCTGTAGTTCTAGTGTTCAGGTTCACAGGTGGTTACAAGGCATTTTTGTCTAGGTATCCATTGAGGAGCCTAGTCCAATTTAGGTCGATAGTTGTACAGTTGGGTAATGACCACTGAGCTTTTATAAACCAGGCTGTTCAGTCCAACCCAATTGTGTCCCAGTGTGTCATGGATGTTTATTAGGAGGAGGTATGTTAGTTAAAGCTTGTAGGGGTTATGTGGGGTGGAGGGGGTATGTTAGTTCGGGGTGAATTTCCAATTGTCCTTCCTTTGGTCTAGGTTATGCTTAAATAGGGTTAGGGGTGGACTTGCTTCACATGGATGGGGAGAATCTGTTCCAGAGCATGGGGATCCTCAGACACATCTGACTCACCAGCATGTCTTATTTATGTCACAAACATAATTAAAATCTTTGTATCTAGTGGTTCTGATGTGGTTTATTTTGCAGGTGTGCAAAAGGTCCAGTGTAGCTGGATTCAAGGGTGCCTTGTATATGCCCCTCAGTAACCTGTAGGAGACAGAGTATAGAGATAGGGATTTAAGGCAATCTGTATGGGACAATGTTTATACTCTGAATTTTCCTGGTAAGGAACATTTGTGGGCATTCCAACTGTCGCATATGTCTGGTCATTGTACATTCTAAATGGGGCATTATACTCAATGATGGGTCTGATAAGGGCCAATTAAAGTTGAACTATGACTTCCTTTGGACATGGATGCCATGCCCTTACTTAAATTGGACAACATAGAATGATTTTCTTACTACCTTGACCACGTTTGTCAAAGGCCAGGTTATTGTCTACATATCTTCCAAAATCCCTGACTACTGGCTCAACTCTTAGGGGGTGTCTTATCGATGGAATAATTAACCTGGGTGGCATTTTTCCCAAAAGGCCAATGAAGTATTTCTTAGCATTGAGATTTAGTCTGTGACTTTGGCAGCAGTCATTTGTCTGTGTTAGACCCTCTTGTAAGATGTTTGTCAGTGATGGCCCGCAATTTGCAGTCATCTGTGAATTTGGAGAGCCAAAGGCCTTGACATTAGCCTTTACTTCTGAAAAGTAGATGCCAAATAGGAGCAGTCCTAGCATGGAGCCCTGAGGTATCCCACTGGTGACCGGTCTCTTAGTGGAGGTGGTATCACCAATCCTGACTTCCTGGGTCCTGTCTGTGAGCCAGCAAGCAATCCAGTGAGTTATGTTGGGCTTTTTGCTCAATTTGGCGAGTTTAACTATACCCGAGTGGGGTATCGTATCAAACAGCTTAGCCAGGTCCAGGTAGGTGGCATGCAGCATTTCCCCTCATTCGTCATGGTGACCTTCTTGAAGTCCACCAGGTTTATTGGGTATGATATTCCCTTTTCAAAGCCAAATTGGGTTGGGTCCAGGGTCTGAAGGTTGCCTACGTCTTTGTTAATCATTTCCCTGATAAATTTTTGATGACTTTGTATGTTAGACTAGTCAGACTAATGGGTCTGTGTCTGTAGTATCCATGGTCATTGATGGTCCACTCTTGCAAAGTAGGGGGTAACTGTTGCAGTCCTCCATTCTTGTGGTACAAAGCCCGTTTTGAGGCTGTACTTGAAAAGTGACTGAAGTGGTCCTGATAGGCCATGTTTCCAGCTGTTAAGGAAGCATCCCGGGGATATTGTCAGGACCCACTGAGGCTGCAATTTTGGCCTTTGAGAGTAGTACCAGGACCTGCTCCCTGTTAGTAGTTATCGGGGGGGTTATGCTAGGAGGTATTTCATGGAGGGGGACAGGGGAGTGAGGAGTGAAGTTTGAGCTGAATTTGTCAGCCAGCAAATTCATTGCCACTCTGCTCAGTGAAGGTGGCACCATTGACTACCAGTTTGGCACACTGATGTGTGCTGCCTTTGAGGTTTTCGACTCAGCTGTTGAGGGCCTTGTGGTCGTCTTTTGCCTGTGAGGCCATCTTGACATCATAACTGGCCTTGTTGGACTGCATTAGTCCTTGTAGTTTCTTGTTTTGTTTAGAGAGCTGTTATTATGGGTGTTGCTGTTCTAATTTTAGCCCCGACTTTTTTCCTTTTGTTATATAACTTGTTAAGGTTATGATTCCACCAGTGTGGTGCGTTTTGTTTTTAGAGTTTGATCTGATGTCCATTTTCATTTTTATCCTTGACATTTGGGTTCGGTTCCAGCTCACTCTGAACAAAAACACGAGCTTCACCTCTACCCATAATCCCTCTCTCCCAAATACCTCAGATCTCATTTGCTGCTTTTCCAGACAGACATGTTCAGCAGAGCTCTCGAGTTTGGTTGCCCCCCCCCCCCAAGGTAAAATCTAATTTCTCCAATTCTTTCTGATCTTTTTCATTATTTTCCCCGTGTTCACTGTTCCTCTTCCCTTGTAATATCGTTTGCTGTTGCATGTTAGTGTATCTCTCTGCTGTCATCATTGATGGCCCTTTTTCATACGTTTGTGTATTTCTTTAACTGTCATTGCTGACAGTTTTCTTCCCTCCCTGTCCTGTCCTACTTAAAAAAACACCTTCTCAGACTTGCATCTACTATGTGGATATTGTTTGGCTCCTGTTCATTTACAGGAGGACTGCAGTATCTGCCATGGTTTTAGTCATAGAGCACTCGCTGAGAGAAAAAGCTGATTTTGAAAGGTTTGATCACTTCTGCCTTTGGAGAGGCCATATCTGCTACAGGTAAAAGCAAAACAGATATTTCATCCCTTTCTTCCTCATCTTCCTTTGAGAAAGGAAAAAGAGGACTTTGTCGAGCCAACTTCACCGAAGCCACTGACACCTAAGAAACATAAATCCTCCGTTCTGAAAAGTTGATTGGATCTGAAGGACTAGAGTTCAGTAATGGGCAAATCCCCAGCACCTACCACCACTACTGTGACAAAACCCCCAATGCCGAAGGCTTTAGCACAGGAGACTTTACCTTCCCCTTTGGTGCCGACTGTGTTAGTGCAGGATCTAGATATTGCACAGCAGGAAGTTTTACCCAGGACTCGTTACTCTCCATCTATAGACCCCTTTGTGAGTGAGCGTCCAGCGGTCTTTCTTCAAAGACCAAAATCCCCCTCTTTCTGTCCATTCCACCAAAAGCCTTACAGAGCTAAACATGGAGAGATTAGTGGCTACAATTTTGTGGGCTATAAGTCTTATAGGACTCCCTTTGGCTCCGACTCCCTTGAAGTTTGGGAGCCGAGCATTCTTTCACCCCTTTAAACACTCCTCCTCTGACTTCTACCAAGGTTTGAATTTACAGTTCCAGTGCTAACTGTACCGGTTCCAGAAATTTTTGTCTCTTCAGAACAGGTCAGCTGAGTTCTTTGGTTGTATCGGAACCAGAGTAGTGTGTTTTTTTTTTTTTTTAGAGCGTCGGCGTGGTTTAGTTAGACTCCGGCTTCTGTTTCTGGGGTGGTTTCCTCTGAGTGGGGGGTTGTCTCTATTCCGAGGCAGTCTCTCTAGGTTCCAGAATCCCTCCCCTCTTCGGGGGGGGGGCAGCCATCGAAGCAGTGAAAATGGCCTTGTCTCTTACCATGAATCAGTAGACTCCTTCCCCCTCAGAACACGCACAGTCCTCATGCCCAGTTATACAACCAGTCTCTCCATTGGGATAGCAAGTGCCGAAACCTTATTAGTCTCATATACAAATTTTGTCATCTTCTGATAGCTCTCCAAACTATCCCCCTGAAGAGGTTCCTCAGAAGAAGTGCAATATGAAGCATTTAGATTCCCCACAGGAATTGGTGATGGAAGGCACTAATTTTGATGAAGGGGATTGGGAAGAGTCCCCTAGATCGCCCCCTGATGTCGAAGATGATATAGAAATCTTGAGACACAGGGGTGGCCTGAAGTCCCAAAACCCTTCCTCTGAGGAATCTATGTACCTGCAGGCTTTTGGCACGTACTCCTCTACCTTTTGGGTGATTTTGAGCACTGACTAATTCAGTTGGTTTCCCAGTGGATGTGGAAGGCTACGGATACCATTGAACCCATCCCCAAGAGACTGGACAAAATCTCATCCGCTCCCGATGAGGAATTTTGGGCTTAAGTTTTAGCAGTAGATGCCATGGGCATAGCGGCCAGCATGAAAAAGGAACACTCTGAGGAGAGCTCATCTGTCCATCACCCAACAGAGTCTCGGGTGACTGATAAATTTGAGAAGTAAGTTTATGCTTCATTGACCTATGCCTTAAGGTCTTTGAATTTCCTGGCACATTTCACCAGACTTCAAAGGGATCTGTTCAAAGAGTTGTCACATACCCTGGCAGAATCTATTACTGAAGAAGTCCAAGAGAAGGTTGCTTCCCAGTTGGCCACCTTGGAGTCTGTGTCGAACTCGTCCATGAGGCTCATTGCATATGCAGCCAAAGGGATCTCCAGAGCGGCAGATTCAGTCATAGCCATGAGGAGTCATGCCTGGATGCACCTGTCACTTTGCAGAACAATTTAAGTCTTCATTCATCAATGCACCTTTTGACGGATTGTCTTTGTGTGGCCCAAAAAAGAGAGAGAGACTTTATCCAGGTGTGCGAAGGATGGTAAGACCTTTTCTGCTGTGGGAGTACATTTTTCCACCACCACCCCCCCCCCCCAAGATCCTTTTCTAGGAATCAGAGGAGCGGTGGAAAGATGTGGTTCAAAAAATCCCAAGGGCCTTTCTAGGACAGAGGGGGGAAACCACAATGGAAGAAGCTGCCCACGTGGCAGAGGTGGTCTGCAGAACCAGGGCTCCAGGGACTCATTTCTGAGTAACCCCTTTCAGTGTTCCTGAAAAGAGTCTCCATATTGTCTTTCTCTGGAGGCAGTCAGGGGACACTTATCCTTGCACCAAAATGGCTGGCTGAATATAACAGATTCTTGGGTGTAACAGATCATAGCCAGAGGTTATAACATTCCCTTTTCCATCTCCCCCTGTATGCAAAAAAAAGTCCCCGATGTTCCACCCAGTCAGAGGGAACCAGCAGATGTTCTTCGTGTTTCACTGTTGCAGTTATTACATTTGGGTAATCTGCTGGCAGGTTGCCCTCAGTCTGCCTGATTAACAAAGTCTTGGATGTTCATCGTGTTTCACTGTCGCAATCATTACTCTTGGGTTATCCTGCTGGCAGGCTACCCTCAGTCGGCCAGAATTCCAAATTCTAGGTCCGGTGTCTGTTGCTGACGCCTCTTCTCTGACGTCAGTGCGCCAGGGGTATAAAAGATGCAGCCGACGCCATTTTCTTCAGTCTTTCTTGCCGCGCGGTGCCCGAAGTAAAAGCAGTTCGCAAGTGCCGGTCGGCCGACTCCTGAGATTTTCAAATCCGAATTTCAGAACCGAAGTCTTCATTAAAGCTAAGTACCCCATTGGGGAAACTTTTTTCTTGCTCCAGACCGATGTCAGAAAAAGTTAACAATTGTATTTCTTGTGGGAAGCAAATACCTCATAAGGATTTTCACTCTTACTGTATTCCTTCCCTAGGCCCTGATCACAATGTTGCTAGCTGTCGGTTTTGTGCTAGATTTAACCAACGTACTGTCAAGCGTCTGTTCGATTTTGCATTTCATTACTTTGGCTGAAGATTTAATTATATAATGCCGTCGGACCAGCCGACAACTGGAGTTTACAAAAAACGCAAGGATAGGCATCCGAGGTCCAAAACCTACGACGAAGCCTCTACTAGGCCAGTCGCCGGTTCTCAGTGAGGCGCTTTCGCAGCCCCTGGCGCCCGCTACCTCAGAGCCACAGGCTGGTACCGACTCCCACGTGGAGCCGACTGGGCCTCTGGATTCTCAAGGTATTGGACACTCAGAAATCATACCCTCAGATGGGTCCGGAGCCGCTGAGCAGGCATCGGCTTCTGAGGTTGTCTTCAGACCTACACAACTATATATTAAGCCATCTTCAGCTTCAAAGACTAAAGCAGCTCTAAAGACAAAGAAACAAGTACAGCATTCTCCTACTCAGACTTCCATGCCTAAAAAACAGATGCTCAAAATGGCTGAAGACCTAATTACTTTGATCAGGGGCTCCCATCCCATGATTTTTCTGATCAGGTATCTATTTCCTCTGGTGGTTCTTCTGAACAGGATTACTCCATGCTTCCCTATGAGGATTCTGATGCTGAAGAATCCATTCCTTCAGCCTCTCCTCCTGTGGATTATTCTTTTGGAGAAACCCTGCATACTATGAGGGAGCATTTCCACTGGGAGAGCCAAGATTATTCTGAATCTAAGAATAAAGGCTCAGAGACTTTCTGCTTCTTCCTCAGCACAGACCCCTTGCTATTGCACCTGTTCTAGACATTGTAGATGTATTTTCAGAGTCCGGCCTGTCCCCTGACTCTTTACCCCCTGCACCTGCTAAGCCAGACAAATACTACAGAGTCCCGGATTCTCATAAATTCCTATATAAAAACCCCGCTGCTGATCCAGAAACTATGTCTCAGGGTCCCAAGGGGGTTAAAGCTTCCACTGCAAAAAAAACCCCTGGCCCCTCTGATAGCGATTCTAGGACTCTAGACAGATGGGGGAAAAAAGTCTACACTTCTGCTACCCTGGCTGTAAGGGCTTTAAATTGTCAGTTTCATATGCTTAAATATCAGCAATATTTAATGTCACTGCTTAAACAGAAAATGTTGACAAATACTGAATGTTCAGAGAACAAGGAATTGCAGGATTTATTGCATGCAACTGAACAAGTGGGAAAGCATACTTTGCAATGTGGTTATGATTCACTGGAGGCCTCTTGCAGGGCCGCTGTTACAGGTTCTGTTATTAGAAGGCATGCTTGGTTAAAGGAACAGAATCTGCCTGATCATGTTAAAGCAAAATTATTAGATGCACCATTACAGCATGATACTTTGCTTGGTACTAAAGCAGAAGAGGTGTTGAAAAAAATGGAGGATAAAGCAAAATCCATGCAGACAGTCAAGGATTTCTTACAGGAACAGCCACCCAGGTTTAGAAGGAACTGGCCTTCTAAAAATTGGTCCTTTCCAGTGTCAGACAGACCATAAAGAGGCAGATACAGGCGTCCCAGAGGCAGATAGCCCCAAGGCTCATACAGGCCTAAACAATGGGGTGCTCCTACCTCCAAAAGCGGAGAAGACAAATCACAACCTTACAGGAAACAGTCCCAATGACACTCCTCTACCAGTTCCAAGCAGTTTTCTTTTGGCAGCCCCCTTAGGGGGAAAACTAGTTCTTTTTTCATCAAATTGGCAAATGGTTACCCAAGACAAATGGGTCCTGAACATAGTGTCCCAAGGCTACAGGTTCCATTTTCACACATGCCAGACCTGCCACACAATCAATGGGCAGAGGCACAAAAGCAAATTAGAGCCCTCATGGACATGAGGGAGATTCAGCAAGTACCACAACAAGAGCAGGGGCAAGGTTTTTACTCCAGACTTTTCTTAGTACCCAGGAAGGACAAAACCTGGAGACCAATACTGGACCTGTCTATACTAAATACATTTCTGGAAGTTCCAAAATTCAAGATGTTTACTATACAGCAGCTACTGTCCATGCTGGGCAAGAGGGCTTGGCTCGTAACTTTGGACCTAAAAGAGGCGTACCTGCATGTCCCAATCAGACAATCTTGCAGAAGATACCTCAGATTCTTAGCTGGCTCAGTGCATTACCAATTCTCTGCACTGCCCTTTGGCTTATCTACTGCGCCCCGGGTCTTCACAAAATGCCTGGCACCAGTAATTTTGTTTTGCAGACAAAGAGGAATTCAGATATATCCCTACTTGGATGACTGCCTAATTCAAGCAGAGAACAAAGACACTCTTCTATACCATCTGACGTTTGTAAAAAGATTACTAATTGGCCTAGGGTACACAGTAAACGAAAAGAAATCAAAACTTGTGCCCTCTCAAGAGATAATATTCCTGGGTGAAAGCTTAAATACAACTGCCCAGATGGCTTATCTCACGCCAGACACGCAAAAGCAACTGACTACTTCAAGAAATTGGCAACAAAACCCCACTTATCTGCAAGGAAAATCCTGCAGGCCTTGGGTTTCAAGGCATCCTGCATTCTACTAATTCCATATGCCAGACTGCATATGAGGAAACTACAATGGTATCTGAAAAGTGTTTGGACTCAGCATTGCCACAGCCTGGAGACAGTAATTGCACTCATTCCCTGCCTACAACAGGAGTTTCAATGGTGGGCAGAAGCCTGTCACCACAACAAGGGTCTGCCATTCAGTTTACCCACAGCCAGCCAGACACTGACAACGGATGCATCAGATTATGCCTGGGGGGCCCATATGGCAAGAAAATGTATTCAGGGTGCATGGCCTGATGCATCTTCACATCAATCAAAAAGAGATGCTAGCTGTTCAAAATGCCCTGACAGCTTTCAAGGACCTGCTTCATCCAGGACAGTTACTGATAAAGACAGACAACACTACGATCATGTGGTACATAAACAAGCAGGGAGGTACACATTCCTACCCCCTCTGCAGACAAGCAATGACCTTATGGGACACAGCATTGGCTTTTCAAGTTCACCTGCAAGCACAATTCCTGCAAGGAAAAACAAATACTCTGGCAGACGAACTAAGCAGAAACCTCATGGATCCATGGAAACTGGATCCACAAGTCTTCAGCATGATAATAAGGAAATGGGGATGCCCAGACATAGATCTATTTGCCTCCCCTCACAACTGTCAATTGCAGAGATTTTGCACAAGGGTATATCACAAGCAAGCATGGAAAGTGGGCACCCTATCATTCAGCTGGAAAAATCTAACAGCATATGCTTTTCCACCACTGCCTCTCCTTCCCAGAGTACTCCTAAAGGTCAGACAAGAGAAGCCAAAAATCATACTGATTGCACCAGACTGGCCATGCCAGCACTGGTACCCAATCCTAAAGAGCTTGTCTCAAGGTCCAGCATGGATATTGCCTAAAACTTCTCACTTGCTGACCCAACAAAACAATCAGATCTTGCAAAGCCAACTCAGAACCTTAAATCTGGCAGCATGGCGGATAATGTAGCCATTCAGAACACTCCTCTTTCAAAAGCTGTTATGGATGTTATCTTGGAGGTCAGGAGGCCCAGTACCAGAAAATCTTATGCAGAAAAATGGAAGAGATTCTGTGCTTGGAACCAGGAACAAGGCATTGACACGTCTGTACCAAATATACCTCAGATTTTACAATACCTAACTGAGATTCTGAACAAAGGCCTTTCTTTCTCATCAATTAAGATTCATGCCTCTGACATTTCAGCCCATTACAATACGGAACCCACCTATCTTTTCTCATCCTTTAAGGCAGTACCTCAGAGGGGCCAAAAACATTAGGCCTCCAAGGAGAGCACCAATTCCGGCCTGGGACCTCAATTATGTTTTGGAAAAACTCAAACTGCCTCCTTTTGAGCCAGCATCAACAGCAGATATAAAATTCTTATCCTGGAAAACAGCTCTGCTCCTAGCAATAACCTCTGCAAGGCGAGTCTCTGAGTTACAAGCACTCATGGCTGTGGAACCTTTCATCATTTTTCATCCAGACAGGGTTTCTCTGAGGATAACCCTACATTTATGCCTAAGGTGGTGTCCAGTGTGGCCCTCAACCAAACCATTCACTTGCCTACTTTTTACCCAAATCCACAGAACAAGGGTGAAAAAATTCTGCATTCTTTGGACATACACAGGCAGATGTCCTTCAAGGATGCATCTGCAGTCCTTACAAATGGGTTGTCCTGTCGTCAGGCAGCCCTTCGGTCGGCCGGATTCCAAAGTCTGGGTCTGGCCTCGGCTGGTGTCGCACTTCACCCGACGTCATAGCTGCAGTTATTCGGGTATAAAGGCATCAGCCGACGCCATTTTCCTCAGTCTTTCTTGCCGCGTGGCGCCCGAAGCAGAAGCTGTTCGCAAGTGCCGGTCGGTCAGAACCAGAGATTACTACTACCGAATACTACTCAAGACTTCTAAAAGCTAAGTACCCGTTGGGGACTCTTTCTTGCCTCAGCCGATGTCAGAAAAAGTGAATAACTGTTTAACTTGTGGGAAACAAATACCTCATAAAGATTTCCACTCTTACTGCTTACCTTGTCTAGGCCCAGACCACGACGTCACAGCTTGTCTAGCCTGTGCTTCTTTTAACCGCGGACGCTTAGACGCCGGTCGGAGTTTGCTGAGGAGTTTTTCGCTCTGATTTTGCTTATATTATGCCGCCGGATCCTCCGACTTCACAAATATCTAAAACGCAAGGAAAGGACCGACTGCGGTCGCGGTTTCGGCCGAAACCGCGGTTAAGCCAACCACGAGTGTCTCGGTTTCGGCTGAAACCGAGCAAGCGGTTCCTCCTTCAGCTGAAAACTTTCCTTCTGCCGAGGCCTCTTCCAACCTCGTGGAATCGCCTTCTGATATCCCACCTGCTGTTACAGTTTCTCAGGAATTATAAGACACTATTCCCTTGGATATTTCAACCCCTGCACGTGGAGCTGCTAGGCCACCTGCAGCCATGTCCATTAAGGCCTTTGTCAGGGCTAAAGCAGCTAAAACTACTAAATCTGTGCCTGCTAAGCCCCCCTCTCACAGGCCTAGCTGTAGTTCACAAATGCTTAGTTTAGCAGAGGATCTCATTTCTTTAATCCGAGGATCCCAACCTCAACCAGACAGGGCCTCTCACCCGCCTCCAGAGAAGAGGCCTAGAGCAGAGCCCCCTGAGCCAGTGTCTACAGATGATTCCTCTGATGACTGAAATGATACAGACCCTCCAGAGGCCCCATACTCCCCTTATGAAGACTCTGATGGTAAAGAGTCCATTCCTTCTGCCTCTCCGCCTGAGGAATTTTCCTTTGGGGAAACCCTGCATGCTATGAGGGAACAATTTCAGTGGCAGGGCCAGGATTTTTCAGATTCCAGAAAAAGGCTTAGAACTTTTCTGCATTTACCACAACATAGGCCTTTAGCCATACCTCCAGTTCTTTCTGTTGTAGATGATGCATTTAATGATGCTTGTACTGCTCCTGATTCTCGGCCTCCGGCCCCTGTTAAGCCCGATAGATACTACACACATTACCACTTGTATAAGGCTCCCCTTGCAGATCCAGAGACTATCTCCCAAGGACCTAAGGCTGTAGCAACCACCTCTGCCAAAAAACCCCTCCCCTCTGAAAGGGAATCCAGATCCTTAGAGAGATGGGGTAAAAAAGTTTACACTTCTGCTACTCTTTCAGCTAGGGCCTTGAACTGTCAATTTCACATGATGCAGTATCAAGAATTTTTGCTAGATCAGTTAACCACAAAAGTGTCCTCAGATGAAACAGTAGACAAAAAATATGTGCAGGAAATGGTACATAACATTCAACAAGTCAGTAACCATTCCCTAAAATGCGGCTATGATGCACTGGAGGCTTCCTTTAGATCAGCCATGACTGGCACAGTCATCAGAAGGCATGCATGGCTAAAAGAACAGGCCTTACCAGACCATGTCAAATCAAAATTATTGGATGCTCCTATGGATAAGATCAATTTGTTTGGCTCTCCTGCACAAGTAGTACTGAAGAAGATGGAAGAGAAGGCAAAATCTGTCCAAACAGTAAAAGATTTCTTACAGGTCCAACCTCCGAGGTTTAGCAGGAATTGGCCCTCCAAGAATTGGTCCTTTCCAGACTCCTCCAGAACTCAGAGAGGCAGGAATAGGCGTTCAAGAGGCAGAATCCAATCCAGGGGTGCTTACAGAGGACGTCAGTGGCAGGGCAACAACCAACGAGGCACAGCCACAGACACAGCCACCACCACAACTACAGGTCAATCACAGTGACTTGGCTCTGGCACTGCCTACCAGGGAACAACTGCAAGCACCCTTAGGCGGAAAGCTAGCCTTATTTACGACAAACTGGCATTACATCACAAGAGACAAGTGGATTTTACAGATAATAAACCAAGGTTACAGGTTTCACTTCCATACTGTACCAGGGAAGAGAGGAATGCCAAACCTACCTCCAAATCAAAAGACAGAAGCACTAAAATATCCCAATTATTAAGGATGAGAGCTGTAGAAAAGGTACCATCTATGGAGCAAGGGAAGGGATTTTACTCCAGACTCTTCCTGGTACCAAGAAAAGAAGGCAAATGGAGACCTATTCTCGACTTGTCTGCTTTAAACACATTCCTCATTGTTCCAAAATTCAAAATGCTGACCCTACAGCAGCTTCTTCCCATGCTGGGCAAGGAGTCTTGGCTGGTGACTCTAGATCTCAAGGAGGCATACCTGCACGTCCCCATACGACCAAACTGCAGAAGATACCTCAGATTTCTTGCAGGATCAGAGCATTATCAATTCTCAGCATTGCCCTTTGGCTTATCTACTGCACCCAGAGTGTTCACGAAATGCCTGGCATCAGTAATTGCTCATTGCAGGCTTCAGGGAATCCAAATCTACCCATACCTGGACGACTGCCTGATACAAGCGGACAACAAAAGCAAACTAGCAGAAGATTTACAAAGGGTCATTTATCTGCTACAAGCCCTGGGATACACAGTCAATATAAAAAAGTCAAGACTGATACCATCCCAGAGAATAACCTTTTTGGGTGCAGAGTTGGACACATCAAGGCAAATGGCATTCCTAACAGTAGAAAAACAGGAGCAGCTACCTCTCTACTTCTTGGCCTTAACAAAACAGAACCATCTGACAGCAAGAAAAGTTCTGCAAGCCTTGGGCTTCATGGCATCCTGCATAATATTGGTTCCTCATGCCAGACTGCATATGAGAAAGCTACAGTGGTACCCAAGGAATTTATGGTCTCAACACAAGCACAGCTTGGAAACCCAGAATCTGAAGTAGAAGATTCATTTGTCTGAAACCTGTGGGTTATGGATCCGATATTGGATCCGAACCGGCATGGTTTACCAGCTATGGATCCAAGCTCTCAGCTCCTCCCCTCACCCATAATGCCCTGCTCTACCCTCATGACCTCAGATCTCGTTTGCCGCGCATGGTGACCAGATTGTTTTTCCAGCTCTCCAGCTAAGTGCTAGTTAAAGTATTTAAATTGTAAAAATTTAAAGATTTTTTTGGTTATTTGTGTGAAAGTGTAGGTTTCTCCCTTGGTATATTTACTTTTTTTAGTGTTTAATCTAAAAGTTATATCCCTCCCCTCGCTGTTAGCGTAGTGTGTGTGTGTTGGGCCCGTCTACCTCTTGGGTGTCCCCTCCTGCCGACCCCCTGGTGGACCTCATTACCACCAGGGCGTGGAAGGAACCGGACACCATGGAGCCAATCCCTAAGAGGCCCGATAGGATCCTCAGCCCACCGTCCGACCGTGCCCATTGGAGTAAGGGGCCTCCGGTAGATGCCATGTTGACGGCGGCAGCCACCAAGAGGGAACTTGCTCAGGAGAGTCCCTCAGTCCATCCCCCGAGCAAGGAGTCTCGGATGATGGACCGCTTGGGGAAGCGGATGTTCAGTTCAGCGACCTTCTCGGTAAGGGCTGAACTACCTGGCACGCCATTAGGATGCAGCGAGATCTCATTAAAGAATACGCTGCATCTCCCCCAGAGTCCATGTCGGAGGAGGACAAAATGCTGCACTCCACCCGCATGGCCACTCTTAGATCAGTTACTAATACCTCTATGCGGCTACTCTCCCATGCTACGGAAGGCGCCAGAGCCGCAGGCCTAGTCACTAGACGTCAGGCCTGGCGCCGTCACTGCGAGTTTTCTGAGCCCTTCAAAGCGTCAATTGCGAACGCCTTTGATGGTTCTGCCTCTTTGGCAAAACCGTCGACACTTTGACCCAGAGCGAGAAGGATGGGAAGATGCTGTCTGCCGTCGGAATCCGCTTCTCTGCACCCCAGAGGCCCTACTCTAGGAACCAAAAGGGTCAGAAGAAGATGTGGTTCCGGAAGTCGCAGCAATCCCAGCCTGCTCCGGACAACCAGTCCTTCCGTGGCAGAGGAGGACAGGGAGGACGCCGCCCTAGAGGCAGAGGGGCTCCCAGGAACTTCGGGTCCAGAGAACCTTTCTCTGAACGGCCCGCGCAGCAACCCTGAGGGGTTGCCCGGCTGCTCCACTCTGGAGGCAGTCGGGGGATGTTTTTCGGGGCACCTAGTGGCATGGGAGTCCATAACATCAGACCACTGGGTTCTCCAAATCATATCCAGAGGATACCGCATCCCTTTTCGTCACATACCAAAGTTGAAGTCCCTCCCAGACGTTCCACCCGGTCAACGGGAGGCCGCTTTGGCAGAAATTGGCCATCTGCTAAAGAAAAGAGCCATCCAGCCCGTCCCCCCAGACCAGATCGGATCAGGGTTCTACTCCAGGTTCTTTTTAGTGCCAAAAGACGGGGAACTAAGACCAATTCTAGACCTTTCTCTTGAACCTGGCAGTCCCCAAGGAAAAATTCAATGGTCACTCTGCAATCTATTCTCCCCTTCTGGGAGAAAATCACTGGATGTGTTCTATAGACCTCAAAGATGCGTACTACCACATCCTGATGGACAGGCTCCAGGAGGTTCCTCCGCTTCGGCTGGGAGCCAGTCACTACCAGTTCGGGTCCTTCCCTTTGGTCTCACCACAGCCCCCAGGGTGTTCACCAAAGTATTAGCAGTGGTAGCGGCCCACCTGAGGCTTCAGGGGTGCAGGTCTTCCCTACCTGGACGACTGGCTTCACCCCAACAAGGCATCTACTACTATTGGCGCAAGACTCCTTTCTCCATCTTGCTCCCTTTCTGGGCATTACAATAAATACAAAGAAATCCAACCTGGCCACACAGCTCTTAGATTTTATAGAGGCCAGGTTAGACACAAGGAGTTTAAAAGCCTTCCTTTTCTGCGGACAGAGTTCAAAATCTGCAGCTCCAGGTGCGGGCCATTCTCCACTCAAGTTCTGTTCCGGCGGAGTCGGTCCTGAGGGCTCTAGGGTCCATGGCGTCTGCTATAGCACTTCTTCCTCTTGCCAGGCTCAATATGCGCATCCTCCAGTGGACTCTCTTAGTACAATGGTCATACCTTGCTCTCCCTATGCATCATCCCATTGCGATCAGCAAGGCTTGCAAGCGGTCCCTCCTGTGGTGGCTTCACTCCCCAGATCTCCACGGAGGCCGCCCATTTTGTGCTTCTCCCCCTCTCGCCACGGTGACCACGGACGCCTCCTGCCTCGGGTGGGGTGGGCATTTTGCAGGCCGGACCGTCCAAGGCACGTGGAACGATTCAGAGACCTTACTGCATATCAACGTTCTAGAGATGAGAGCAGTGCTCTTAGCGTTGCTAGCACTTCAGGACTTTCTTCCCTTGGGAACAATTGCGATTCAATCGGACAACATGTCTGTTGTCTGGTACATCAACAAGCAAGGGGGAACAAGGTCTTACCCCCTTTGTCGAGAAGCCATGAGAGTTTGGGAATGGGCAATCTGCACCAACCGCTTTCTAATAGCAACGCACATTCCGGGTCGGTCCAACATCCTGGCGGACAAGCTCAGTCGCACCATTCTGACCCCTTACGAGTGGTCTCTCAATTTTCAAGTAGCGGAACGCATATTCGCACGGTGGGGAACTCCTTCATGCGATCTTTTTGCCTCTCCCTCAAACACCAAGTGCGACAGGTTTTTCGCTCTGATACCCCCTCCAGGAGGTTCTCCAAGAGACGCTCTGGTGCATGCTTGGCCACCCGGTCTTCTGTACGCTTATCCACCCTTGCCTCTGATGCTCCAAGTTCTTCAGAAAGCCTCTCTGGTGGGTTGCAGAATGATTCTCATTGCTCCGTTTTGGCCTCGACAGATCTGGTTCCCCTTTCTAAGGTCTCACTCGGTGAATCCTCCTTGGATTCTAGATCCCATTCCGGATCTAATATCCCACCCATCCTGCATATCTCCTCCGAACCTGGACAACCTGAAGCTGACCGCTTGGCTGCTCCAGTTCCACTTTTGATCAGGACTCCCGGTATTTCGCCACCTGTTAAGGCAATCCTGGTGGCAGCTCATAAACCGTCCACTAGGAAAGTCTACCGCAGCAAGTGGAAACGGTTTTCTTTGTGGGCGGAGCGGCAAGGCCTGAATCCCTTCACGGTTCCTCTCCCTTTAGTGCTTGAGTTTCTAACCACTCTTTTTAACGATGGTGCCAGCAGTTCCACAGTCAAAGTACAACTGGCGGCAATTTCTCATTATCACATTGGTCATGACTCTAGTCCACTCATGTCAGCCAAGTTGTGTAAAATTTTCCTTAAAGGTACTTTCCTTCTCAGGCCCCCTGTAAAACAAGCGGTTCCTCCTTGGGACCTCTCCTTAGTTCTCCAGGCCTTGACCGCCCCTTCAACCAGCGGCTCGGTGGATCTCAAATTCTTGTCTTTCAAGACAGCCTTTTTAGTAGCCATTACATCGGCCAAGAGAGTTTCAGAGCTCCAAGCATTATCAGCTAAACCTCCTTACTTGGTATTTCATCCGGATCGTGTTTACCTCAGGACCAACCCGTCCTTTCTTCCTAAAGTAGCTTCTGAAGCAAACATTAATCAATCCATTAACCTCCCTGTTTTCTTTCCTAAATATGAAAACCAAGGTGAATACAAGCTTCACTCCTTAGATGTTCACAGGCAACTTAGATTTTATCTAAACAGAACGGCTGGTCATAGGCAATCCGACCAGTTGTTTATTTCCTTTGCTAAATTTAATTTGGGCAAGCCAATTTCTAAAGTTTCTCTGTCTCGCTGGATTTCACAGTGTATCTTATTGGCTTATCAAGCTTCAGGAAGGCCCGCACCGGAGGGTGTACGCCCATTCAACCCGGTCAGTATCTACCTCGGCAGCCTTTAAGGCTAGGATTCCTCTAGATGATATTTGTGCAGCAGCCACGTGGGCTTCATCTCATACTTTTATTTCCCACTAAAAGTTGGCTCTTGCATCTAGGGGTAGAGCATCCTTTGGCTCCGCGGTGCTCCGGAATATCCTTCCATGATGGCCGCCCAAGATTCAGGTAGCTGGGGACTCTGTCCCACAGGTTGCAGACAAATGAATCTCCTACTTCAGATTTAGAAGTTATGTACTCACCATAACGTTCCATCTGAGTAGGTGTATTCATTTGTCTGCAACCATCCCGCCCTCCTATCCCCCTGGCCTTTCAGTTTCCTGCATATTATGTGTTACCCTTTTCAGGGTGTTCTTGCTGTTGGCAAACTCGATCTGAGGTCATGAGGGTAGAGCAGGGCATTATGGGTGAGGGGAGGAGCTGAGAGCTTGGATCCATAGCTGGTAAACCATGCCAGTTTGGATCCGATATCGGATCCATAACCCACAGGTTGCAGACAAATGAATACACCTACTCAGATGGAACGTTATGGTGAGTACATAACTTCTAATTCCCATTATTCCATGCCTGAAGCAAGAATTCCTATGGTGGGCTCAGGCTTGTCAGTCAAACACAGGATTGCCTTTTCACAGTACTCAACCAAGCCAAACCATCACGACAGACGCCTCAGACCTCGGTTGGGGGGCACACATGCTGGACAAGTGCATACAAGGCTTATGGTCTCAAAACCAGCTGCACCTACACATAAATCTAAAGGAAATGCTGGCAGTAAAACTGGCAATTCAGGCATTCAGACCATTCCTTCAACAAGGTCTATTGATAAGGACAGACAACACCACAGTTATGTGGTACATCAACAAACAGGGAGGCACACACTCGTATCCTCTTTGCCGGATGGCACTGGATCTCTGGAATGTGGCCCTGAGTTACAGCATTCAGTTAAAAGCAATTTTTGTACCAGGAAAAGAAAACATCCTAGCAGACATTTTAAGCAGGACTACCACGGATGCCCACGAATGGATGCTGCATCCGGACATCTTCAAAACCATTACAAGAAAATGGGGACTCCCAGAAATAGACTTATTTGCATCCCCATGCAATCACCAACTAAAGAAATTCTGCACAAGGACGTACCACCCACTTGCTTGGACGGTGGATTCCCTATCCTTCAGTTGGAAAAACCTGACAGCATATGCATTCCCACCACTTCCTTTGATGCACAAAGTGCTATTGAAGATCAAAGAGGACCGTCCAAGGATCATTCTGATAGCTCCAGACTGGCCAAGGCAACATTGGTATCCATTACTGAGGAGCATGTCTCGGGAACAAATATGGCCACTACCCCTGGTTCCCTTGCTGTTAACACAAAACAACTACAACAATCTGCATCCAAACCTGAAAACTCTGCAGCTGACTGCCTGGAGCATTGCATAAGACCAATTAACCCAAATTTATCCCAAAGGGTTAAAGACATTATCCTTGAGGCTCGCAGACCCTCAACAAGAAAAAATTATTCAGCAAAATGGAAAAGATATCTCATTTGGAGTACTGAAAAAGGAGAAGATGTGTCACTGGTAAACATAGCCAACATTCTGGAATACTTGGCAGAGCTCTTCCACACAGGCCTGTCCTATTCCTCCATCAAGATTCATGCATCAGCTATTTCAGCAGAATACGACTTGGATCCTCCTGTCTTCTCACATCCTCTGCTCAGACAGTTTCTGAGAGGAATTAAAAATGTAAAGCCTCCTAGGAAGCCACCATTACCAGCATGGGACTTGAACTTTGTGCTAGAAAAATTGACACTTCCTCCTTTCGAACCAGCAGCAACAGCAGAATTGCAATACTTATCATGGAAGACAGCTTTCCTGCTGGCAATCACTTCAGCAAGAAAGGGTATCTGAACTTCAGGCATTAATGGCAGTGCAACCCTTCCTGATCTTCCATCAAGATAGAGTGTCCATGAGAACAAATCCTTCCTTTATGCCTAAGGTGGTTTCCAGAGTTTCTTTAAATCAGGCTATCCACCTACCTACATTCTTCCCTAACCCACAGAACAGGGGAGAAAGACTGCTACATACCTTGAATGTACATAGACAATTACGCTACTACCTGGACAGGACCAAGGGCAATAGAAAAACTGACCAGCTACTGGTAGCATATGCAACAGGAAGGGAAGGAAAAGCAATTTCAAAACAGACAATCTCCAAGTGGTTAGGAAATTGCATTAGATTTTGTTACTCCTACCATGGAAAGAAAACTCCAGAGAACATCAGGCCTCACTCTACAAGGGCAACAGCCACTACCACAGCCTTCTTACGAGGAGTGGCTACCAAGGACATTTTAGAAGCTGCTACTTGGAGCTCCTTGCATACATTTGCCAAGCATTATAATTTACCTTTATACTCTAGATCCCGAGCAGGCTTTGCCACTACTGTTTTGCAAGGGATCATAACTACACCATAACTTTATTTGTCCACCTCCCCCAGTTTGGCTATGGTATTCTACCCATTTGTAAGGACTGCAGATGCATCCTTGAAGGACATAGTACAGTTTTGTACCTACCATAAATGTAGATGTCCGATAGGAATGCATCTGCAGTCAGGATTACCCACCTTCCCTCTGTGGTGCTCCTAGGGTATTTGCCCATCTTATAGCTAGCTGGGGGAATCTATTATGGTGTATTTGTTTGTATATATGTACATACATGCTTATTTTTTGTGTTTGCTCTCTACTATTTGGAATCATTGGCATTTATCCAAATTTAGCCTTCCAAGAGGGCACCTGGCATCTGGGGCAAGAAACACTGAGGAAAATGGCGTCGGCTGATGCCTTTATACCCGAATAACTGCAGCTATGATGTCGGGTGAAGTGCGACACCAGCCGAGGCCAGACCCAGACTTTGGAATCCGGCCGACCGAAGGGCTGCCTGACGACAGGACAACCCATTTGTAAGGACTGCAGATGCATTCCTATCGGACATCTACATTTATGGTAGGTACAAAACTGTACTTTACACTTCTACTTGGACAGAACTAAAGCTTTCAGAAAGACTGAGCAACTTTGTGTCATATGCTGCAGGATCACAAGGAAAGGCTAAGTGGATAGGCAATTGCATCCGTTTCTGCTATTTTCAGCATGGCAAATCAGTGCCTAAGGGCATTAGGCCTCATTCCACCAGAGCAGCAGCCTTCCTCAGAGGAGTACCAACCAAAGTTATCTTAGAGACTGCAACTTGGAGTTCAGTGCACACCTTTACAAAGCACTGCCACTTGCCTCTCTAAGTCCAGAGCAGGCTTTGCCACTGCAATTCTGCAGGGCCTCATAGCCTCTCCTAATCCTATTTAGCCCAGCCACCCATCCTCAGCTTTGGGATTCTACCCAAGAGTAATGACTGCAACAGTGAAACACGATGAACATAGTACAGTTGTGTACCTACCATAAATGTAAATGTTCAAGTGTATTCACTGTTGCAGTCCAGGTTTACCCACCCACTACCCCCCTTCTCTTTGCTGGGACTTATCTGCACTTCTCTATCCTATACAACCTTTTTGGTGTATTTGCTTGTAGATGAAGGAAATGTTATTTTTGTGCATGCATTTCTTATTGGCATATTTTTCAGCCTACCAGTTTGAGGCACCTGACATCTGGGGCAAGAAAAACTGAAGAAAATGGCGTCTGCTGCATCTTTTATACCCCTGGCATGCTGACATCAGGGAAGAGGTGACAGCAACCGACGCCAGACCTAGACTTTGGAATTCTGGCCTACTGAGGGTAGAGTAATGACTGCAACAGTGAATACACTTGAACATTTACATTTATGGTAGGTACACAACTGTACTGTCCTGCATCGGTTACTGTCCCTTCCATGACATCAGGGGTATAAAACATGCAGCCGACGCCATTACATCAGTCTTTCTTGCCGCGCAGTGCCTGAAGCAGAAGCAGTTCGCAAGTGCTGGTTAGCAGATTCCTGAAATTTTCATTTTTAAGTTTCAGAACCGAAGTCTTCAACTAAAAGCTAAGTACCCCATTGGGGAAACATTTTCTTGCTCCATAGTGATATCAGTTGTTGTTTCTTTCGGCTTTTTCCCGGTTAGGGGTCGCCACAGCGGACCTGTGGTCCGCTAATGATTGGTAGTTGATTTTTACGTGCCGATGTCAGTAAAAGTTAATTGCATTACTTGTGGGAAGCAAATACCTCATAAGGATTTTCATTTTTACTGTATTCCTTGCCTAGGCCCTGACCACAACGCGCCTTGCTGTCGGTTTTGTGCTAAATTTAATCAACGCACTATCAAACGTCGGTATATTTTTGCTTCTAAATATTTTGGCTCACGATTTAATTATCCGGAAATGTCAGTTAGCAATCCGACTACCGGAATACCTAAAAAACGCAAAGAAAAAGACCGAGACAGACTGTCGAGGTCCAAAACTGACTATGACGCTTCTCCTAAGCCAGTCTCCAGTTCTCAGTGAGGTGCTTTCGCAGCCCCTGATACCTGCTACTTCTGATTTGCAGGCCTCTACTGAGACCCGTTCGGAGTCCGGTATGCTGCGTGATGCTTCAGTTGTGGAACCCACGGATGTCTCTACCTTAGATGGGTCCGGAGCTGCTGTGCAGGCACCGTCTTCTGAGGGTGTTTTCAGGCCTACAGATTTGTGTATTAGACCGACGCCATCTTCAAAACTAAGGCCAAAATCTAAATCTTTGTCTAAAAAACCGACGCCTGGGCCACATGTGCAGGCCCCTATGCCTAAAAAACAAATGATCAAAATGGCTGAAGATTTAATTACTCTGATCAGGGGTAGCCAACCCCCTCCTTCTAAGAGGCCTTGGCAAGACATTGATTATGAATCTTCTGACTCTTCTAATGAACAGGATTTGTCTATACCTACCTATGAGGACGCTGATGCAGAAGAATTCCATTCCTTCTGCTTCTCCCCCTGAGGATTTTTCTTTTGGGGAAACTTTGCATACCTTAAAGGAACATTTCCACTGGGAAAATCAGGATTTATCTGAATCTAAAAAGAGACTTGGGGATTTTCTTCTTCCTCAGCATAGGCCTTTGGCTATACCTCCTGTTCTAGACATTGTTGTTGATGTTTTTTCAGAATCTAGTATGGCTCCTGATTCTCTGCCTCCGGCTCCTTGTAAGCTAGACAGATACTACAGGGTTCCTGACTCCCACAAATTCCTTTTCAAAAATCCTATTGCAGATCCTGAAACCACATATCTCAGGGTCCCAAGGGCATTAAGGCCTCTACTGCTAAAAATCCTACCCCTTCTGATAGTGAATCCAGGGGCACTGGATAGATCAGGGTAAGAAGGTTTACACTTTTGCAACCTTGGCAATCAGGGCTTTAAACTGTCAGTTTCATATGCTTAAATATCAACAGCATATCATGGGACTGCTTAAACAAAATGATAATTTCTGACTGTGTGGAAAATAAAGATTTACAGGATTTATTGCATTCAGCTGAACAAGTTGGAAAACATACTTTGCAATGTGGTTTTGATTCTTTGGAGGCCTCTTGCAGGGCTGCTTTAACTGGGTCTGTGCTAAAAAGGCAAGCTTGGCTCAAAGAGCAAACTCTGCCTGATCATGTTAAAGCAAAATTGTTGGATGCACCTCTACAACAGGACAGTCTCTTTGGTAATAAGGCTGAAGAAGTTTTAAAAAAAGATGGAAGATAAAGCTAAATCTATGCAAAATGTGAAAGATTTCTTACAAGTGCAACCTCCCAAGATTTAGTAGGCACTGGCCTACTAAGAACTGGTCCTTTCCCGTACTTTCGAGAGCCACTCAAGTCAAACCCAGACATTCCAAAGGCTCCAGGTTTCAGTCACAAGGGACTTTTAGAACAAAACAATAGGGTGCCTCCACCTCCAAATCTGAAAACAGCAAGGCACCTCCGTGTGGTAAAAAGTCTCAATGACTTCCCTCTACATTCACCAAGCACTTACCTTTCAGCCGTCCCTTTGGGGGGAAAACTGGCACTTCATGCACAAAACTGGCAACTGATAACCCAGGACAAATGTGTTTTAAATATAGTATCCCAGGGATACAGGTTTCATTTCCACACTTTGCCAATCCCAAACTGATGGCCAGACCTGCCCCCAAATCAGTGGGCAGAGGCCCAGAAACAAGTTCTGTCCCTCATGAACATTGGGGCTATTCAGCCAGTACCAGAAGAGGAAAAGGGACAAGGTTTTTATTCAAGACTTTTCCTGGTACCCAGAAAAGACAAATCATGACATCCAATTCTGGATTTATCTACTCTTAAACACTTTTCTGGGCATTCCAAAATTCAAGATGCTGACTCTTCAACAGTTACTTCCTATGCTAGGCAAAGATGCCTGGTTGGTAACCCTAGACTTAAGGGGCTTACCTGCATATCCCAATTGGGGAATCGTGCAGAAGATACCTCCACTTCAAAGCAGGCTACTTGCATTACCAGTTCTCTGCACTGCCCTTTGGCTTATCTACTGTGCCCAGGGTCTTCACAAAGTGCCTGGCTCCAGTAATTGCATTTTGCAGGCAAAGAAATATTCAAATATATCCATACCTGGACGATTGTCTAATTCAGGCAGAAAGCAAGGACATTCTTCTGAAGCATCTGGCATTTGTAAAAAGGGTTCTAACTTGTCTAGGGTACACTATAAACGAAAAGAAATCACAACTGGTACCCTCTCAAAAAATTACATTCCTGGGTGCAAGCTTTGAATACAACTGCCCAGATGACTTACCTTATGCCAGAAAAGCAAATTCAATTGGTGACTTACTTCAAACAGGTGGCCACAAAAACCCTGCTATCTGCAAGGCAAATTCTGCAGGCCTTGGGGTTCATGGCCTCCTGCATTCTTCTAATTCCATATGCAAGACTGCATATGAGGAAACTTCACTGGTACTTAAAAGGTTTATGGAGCCAACATTGTCACAGCCTGGAAACAATGATTCCTATCATACCTTGCTGCAACTAGAGTTCCTATGGTGTGCAGAGGACTGCCACCAAAACAAGGGACTGCCATTCACTTCACCCCCTGCCGCCCAAACCCTAACTACAGACGCATCAGACTATGCTTGGGGGGGGCTCATCTGGCAGGGAAGTGCATTCAGGGCAAATGGAGCCCAAATCAAATGCACCTTCATATCAATCAGAAAGAGATGCTAGCTGCACAGAATGCACTGACAACCTTCAAGGACTACCTTCATCCAGGACAATTGATGATAGATAACACCACAGTTATGTGGTACATAAACAAGCAAGGGGGAACACGTTCCTACCCCCTTTGCAGACTAGCCATGGCATTGCGGAACATGGCCTTGACCTGCCAACTACAAGCTCAATTCCTGCCAGGAAAGCTGAATACTCTGGCAGATGAACTAAGCAGAAATCTCATGGACCCACACGAATGGAAACTGGAACCATGGATTTTCAACATGATGACACACAAATGGGGGAGTCCAGACATAGTTCTGGGGTGAGGCAAAAAGTTCTATCAGTTGGACAAATTTTGCACAAGAACTCATCACAAAAAAGCTTGGAAAGTGGATGCTCTATCATTCAGCTGGAAAAACTTTTCAGTCTGTTCTTTTCCCCCTCTGCCTCTGCTCTCCAAAGTTCTACTAAAAGTCAGACAGGACAAACCAAAAATGATTCTGATTGCTCCAGACTGGCCTTGCCAACACTGGTACCCACTCCTGCGCAACGTGTCACACCTTCCACCGTAGTACCTGCCTCAGACACCTTACTTACTGTCTCAGCAGAACAACCATATTCGGCACACTCAGCTCCAAACTTTGAATCTTGCAGCGTGGCTAATCACCTAAATTCACCCTTAGCATCCCTCATCAAACCTGTGATGGATGTCATTTTGGAGGCGAGGAGGCCTAATACTAAAAAATCTTATGCTGCCAAATGGAAAAGGTTCTGTGCCTGGAACCAGTCACAAGGAATAAGCACAGCAGTGCCCAATATTCCTCAGATTTTGCAATACTTAACTGAGATGCTTCACAAGGGCCTGTCCTTTTCTTCCATAAAAATTCATGCTTCTGCCATTTCAGCTCATTACAACACAGAACCTCCCCTCTTCTCTCATCCTCTGCTAAAGCAGTATCTCAGAGGGGCCAAAAACTTAAGACCTCCCAGGAGAGCTCCAACCCCTGCCTGGGACCTCAATTTTGTATTGGAAAAACTCACTCTCTCTCCTTTCAAGCCAGCTGCTACTGCAGACTTAAAATTTCTCTCCTGGAAAACAGCATTCCTTTTAGCAGTCACTTCAGCTAGGAGGATTTCTGAATTACAGGCTCTTATGGCAGTGAAGCCTTTCAATATTTTTCATACGGACAGGGTGTCTCTCAGGACCAATCCATCCTTCATGCCTAAGGTGGTATCCACTGTGGCTCTTAATCAGACCATTCATTTGCCAACTTTCTTTCCCAATCCACAGAACAAGGGGGAGCAGATTTGGCATTCATTGGATGTACACAGACAACTTAGATTTTACTTAAACAGGACAAAATCTCTAAGAAAATCTGAACTGCTGGTGGCATTTGCTGTAGGGGCAGAGGGAAAGGCTATTTCAAAGCAGACTATTTCCAAATGGATAAGCCATTGTATTCGTTTCTGCTATATGCACCATGGTAAAACTATCCCCCAAGGGATCAGATCTCATTCCACCAGGGCTGCATCTACCTCTACAGCCTTTCTCGGAGGTGTTCCTACCAGAGACATTCTAGAAGCTGCTAACCTGGTGCTCAGTGCTACGTTCACCAAACAATTACCATTTACCTTTCTTCTCTAAATCCAGGGCTGGCTTTGCCACTGCTGTCCTACAGGGCCTTATAGCTGGTCCTAATGCTGTATAAATCCATCCGCCATAGCTTTGGGAATCTACCCAAATGTAATGACTGCAACAGTGAAACACTAAGAACATAGTACAGTTGTGTACACTTAGCATAAATGTAGATGTTCGAGTGTATTCACGGTTGCAGTCATGGTTACCCACCCTCCAGCCCTCTGTTTCTTCTCTAACTATACCTCTACTTTCTTTTGCTATGCTTAAAAGCCTTTTTGGTGTATTTGCTTTTGTTTGGAGGTATATATTTTTAGTGCTTTAAATTATGAATTTATGTAGATATATATATTGCTCCCCATTTGGGGGGCACCTGACATCTGGGGCAAGAAAAACTGATGTAATAGGGTCGGCTGCATGTTTTATACACCTGACAACCTGACATCATGGAAGAAGGACAGCAACCGACGCAGGACCCAAGACTTTAATCAGGCCGACTTAGGGCAACCTTCCAGCAGATTACCCAAATGTAATGACTGCAACAGTGAATACACTCAAACATCTACACTTATGGTGAGTGTACACAACTGTACTTTATCCTGCCAGGGGTAGGCCTCAGTCGGCCTGAATACCAGAGGCTTAGTATTTCTGCATCGGTTGCCGTCGCTCCAGGACTGACGTCAGGTCGTCAGTGGTATAAAAACAGGCAGCCAACGCCATTACACCAGTCTTTCTTGCCGAGAAGCCCGAAGCAGTTCGCATGAGTGCCGGTCGGCTGTTGCCTGAGTTTTTGTCTATGAAATTGAAGTTAGTCTTCTAAAGCTAAGTACCCTGTTGGGATCCTTTTTTCTTGCTCGAACCGATGTGAGAAAAAGTTAACAATTGTGTTGCCTGTGGAAAGCAAATACCACACAGCGATTTCCATTCTTACTGCGTCACCTGTTTAGGCCAGACCACAACGTCCCTCGCTGCCGGTTTTGTTCAATGCCTGAAATATTTGTCGTCAGGCCCTTATTGTAGCTAAACACTTTTGCTCTCTGTCTCCGTATTCCGAAATGTGTTCAGTAAGCCATACGACTACCGATCTTCCAAAAAAAGTAAGGATAAAGACAGACACAGAACACACAGGTCCAAAACTGCCAACAGTCCTTCCGTAAACCTAGTCGCCAGTTCGCCTGTACTCAGTGAGGTGCTTTTGCAGCCCCTGATGCCCGCATCAATGGATTCGCAGGCCACTACTGAGACCCGTTTGGAGTCCAGTATGCCTCAAGACTCTTGACTACGGAACCTGCAGATGTCTCTACCTTGGATGAGTCCAGAGCCGCTGTGCAGGCACCGGCTTCTGAGGAAGTTCTTTGCATTGCCGATATTCGACACAAGCCGGCGACTTCTTTCGCGTCTTCAGTTCTTTCTAAAACTACCGAGTTTCTAAGGCCCAGAGTACAAGCTACGCCTAAAAAACCGACTACCCAAACTCATGTGCCTGCTTCCTTGCCACAATCACAAATGCTTAAAATGACGGAAGACCTTATGCCAATTAGGGGAAGCCGGCCTTCCCCTGCTAAAAGAAAAAGAGACTTGTCCCCAGCAGCTTTATCTGACCAAGAGTCTGACTCTGAGGTTTCTGATAATGAAGACATGCCCTTATCTGCTTGAGGATTCAGATGCAGAGGAATCCATTCCTTCTGCCTCTCCTCCAGAGGATTTTTCTTTTGGTGAAACCCTACATACTTTGAGAGACCATTTCCATTGGGAATGCCAGGATTATCCTTAATCCAAAAAGAGACTCGGGGAATTTTTAGATTTACATCAGCACAGACCCTTAACTATCCCTCCTGATGTTCTTCGTTTCATTGTTGCAGTCATCACACTTGGGTTATCTGCCTACAGGTTGCCCTCAGTTGGCCCAAATACCAGAGTCTTGGGATTTCTGCGTCGGATGCTGTCTCCTCTTTAACATCAGGGGTATAAAACATGCAGCTGACGCCATTACATCAGCTTTTCTTGCTGCGTGGGAGCCCGAAGCAGAAGTAGTTGGCAAGTGCCAGTCGGCCGCTACCTGAAATTTTCGTTTTTCGAGTTTCAAACCTGAAGTCTTCTAAAGCTAAGTACCCCGTTGGGGACCCTTTTTTCTTGCTCTAACCAATGTCAGAAAAAGTTAATTGTCTTGCCTGTGAAAAGCAAATACCTCAGAGATTTTCATTCTTACTGCGTCACCTGTTTAGGCCCAGACCACGACATCCCTCGCTGTCGGTTTTGTGCTTTGTTGAACGCCTGAACTATTTGTTGTCAGGCTATTTTTGTCTCTAAATTCTTTGTCTCTTTTTCCAAAATGGCTTTGATAAGTCATCCGACTACCGATCTTCCAAAAAAACGCAAGGATAAAGACAGACCGCATAGGTCCAAAACTACCGACGATGCTTCCGTTAAGCTAGTCGCCAGTCCACCGTTATTCAGTGAGGTACTTTTGCAGTTCTGATACCAGCTTCTACAGATTCGCAGGCCTCTACTGAGACCCATTCGGATTCCGGTATGCCGCGAGATGTTGCTTAGACTATGGAATCTGCGGATGTCTCTACCTTGGATGGGCCACTGTGCAGGCACCAATTTCTGAGGGTATATTCAGGCCTACCGATTTTCATATTAAACAGACTACTTCATTTCAAGCCCAAAATACCAAATTTCTCAGGCCTAAAGTTTGCACTATGCCTAGGAAACCGATGACCAAAGCGCATTCTCAGCACATGCCTCAAAAACAAATGATTAGAATGGCTGAAGGCCTTATTACCTTAACTAGGGGAAGCCAGCCTTCCTTCTCAGAGACCTAGAACTGATTTTCCTTCTGATTCTTTTGATCAAGAATCTGATATCTCTGTTCCTTCCGACTACCAGGACATGCCGTTACCTATGAGGATTCTGATGCAGAGGATTCCATTCCCTCCGCTTCCCCTCCAGAAGATTTTTCTTTTGGTGAAACCTTGCATACCCTTAGGGAGCATTTCCATTGGGAAAGCCAGGACTACTCTCAATCCAAAAAGAGATTCAGCAAATTTTTAATCCTGCCTCAGTATAGGCCTGTAGCTACCCCTCCTGTTCTGGAGGTTGTAGATGATGTTTTCTTGGAATCCAGCCTTACCCCGGATACTTTGCCTCCAGCTCCCAGTAAACCCTACAGGTACTATAGAGTACCCGACTCTCACAAATTCCTTTTCAAGAATCCTACTGCGGATCCAGAGACCATTTTTCCCAAGGACCTAAAGGCATTAAGGCTACTACTGCCAAGAATCCTACCCCTTTTGACAGAGATTCTAGGGCTTTAGACAGCTGGGGTAAGAAGGGTATACATCTCTGCTACTGTGGCCATTAAGGTTTTAAATTGCCAGTCTCATATTTTAAAGTATCAGCAGCATATTACGGAGCTAATTAAACAGAAAATTATGCTGATTCCTGACTGTGCAGAAGATTTACAAGAGTTAATGCATTCTGCTAACCAAGTTGGTAAACATACTTTGCAGTGTGGGCTTGATGCTTTAGAAGCATCTTGCAAAGCTGCTGTCACTGGGTCTGTTCTTAGAAGGCATGCTTGGCTTAAGGAACAAAACTTGCCAGATCATGTCAAAGCAAAATTATTGGATGCACCCTTAAACTAAGAGCGCCTATTTGGCAATAAAGCAGAAGTCATCCTCTAAAGGATGGAGGAGAAAGCTAAATCTATGCAAACTGTTAAAGATTTTTTTTACCAGTACAGCCACCTAGATTCAGTAGGCATTGGCCTTCAAAGAACTGGTTCTTTCCAGTCCCTTCCAGACCTTCTCAGTCCAAACTCAGGGGCAGCAGACCACCAAGACTTCAGTCTCAGGTTATGCACAGATCTTAACCAGTGGGGTGCTCATGTCCAAAACAGAGGGAGTAGTAAGCCACCACCCTATGGTAAAATTGCACAATGACTTATCCTTAACTCCTCCAAGCCTTGCCCAAGTACTTGCACCTTTAGGAGGAAAACTTGCCCTGCATGCAAAAAACTGGGAATACATTACCCAAGACAAATGGGTTTTAAACATTGTTTCCGTAGGATACAGATTCCCCATGTTCTTCGTGTTTCACTGTTGCAGTCATTACACTTGGGTTATCCTGCTGGCAGGCTACTCTCAGCCTCAGTTCCAAAGTCTAAGTCCGGCGTCGGTTGCTGTCGCCTCTTCACTGACGTCAGTGCGCCAGGGGTATAAAAGATGCAGCCGACGCCATTTTCTTCAGTCTTTCTTGCCGCGCGGTGCCCGAAGCAGAAGCAGATGTCCTTCAAGGATGCATCTGCAGTCCTAACAAATGGGTTGTCCTGTCGTCAGGCAGCCCTTCGGTCGACCGGATTCCAAAGTCTGGGTCTGGCGTCGGCTGGTGTCGCACTTCACCCGATGTCATCTCTGCTGGTCTTCGGGTATAAAGGCATCAGCCGACGCCATTTTCCTCAGTCTTTCTTGCCGCATGGCGCCCGAAGCAGAAGCTGTTCGCAAGTGCCGGTCGGTCAGATCCAGAGATTACTACTACCGAATACTACTTCGAAGACTTCTAAAAAGCTAAGTACCCCGTTGGGGACTCTTTCTTGCCTCAGCCGATGTCAGAAAAAGTAAATAACTGTTTAACTTGTGGGAAACAAATACCTCATAAAGATTTCCACTCTTACTGCTTACCTTGTTTAGGCCCAGACCACGGCGTAGCAGCCTGTTTAGCCTGTGCTTCTTTCAACCGACGAACGCTTAGGCCGGTCGGAGTTTGCTGAACAGTTTTTCGCCTCAGATTTTGCGTACATTATGCCGCCGGATCCTCCGACTTCTCAAATTGTTAAAAACGCAAAGAAAAGACCGACACTCGCGGTCCGCGGTTTCGTCCGAAACCACGGTTAAGCAAACCGCGAGTGTCTCTGTTTCGGCCGAAACTGAGCAAACGGGTCAATCTTCAGCCGAATCCATGACTACTACCGAGGCTCCTGCTACCCTAGTTGAATCGGCCTCTGAAGTTTTGCCTACTAATGTGGTTCCTATAGAATTATCAGACACCATCCCTTTGGATGTCTCTACCCCAGCACGTGGTGCTGCTAGGCCTCCTGCAGCCATGTCTATTAAGGCCTTTGCCAGGGCTAAAGCAGCCAAAACTGCTAAATCAGTGCCTGTTAAGCCCCCCTCACACAGGCCCAGTTCCAGTTCTCAAATGCTTACTCTGGCAGAGGATCTCATCTCTTTAATTAGGGGATCCCAATCTCACCCAGACAGGGCCTCTCAGCCTCCAGAAAAGAGACCTAGAGCAGAGTCCCCAGAGCCAGTGTCCTCAGATGATTCTTCTGATGACTCAGACATTACAGACCATCCAGAGGCTCCTTTTTCTACTTATGAAGATTCCGATGCTGAAGAATCTATTCCATCTGCCTCTCCACCAGAGGAATTTTCCTTTGGGGAAACCTTACATGCCATGAGAGAGCAATTCCAATGGCAGGGACAAGATTTCTCAGATTCAAGAAAAAGGCTTAGGACCTTTCTACACTTACCGCAACATAGGCCCTTAGCTATACCTCCAGTTCTGCCTGTTGTGGATGATGCATTTAATGATGTTTGCACTGCTCCTGATACTTTACCTCCAGCCCCTGCCAAACCAGATAGGTTTTACAGGGTACCGGACACTCATCACCACCTATACAAGGCCCCTCTTGCAGATCCCGAGACTCTCTCCCAGGGGCCTAAGGCAGTAGCTTCGACCTCAGCAAAAAAAAAAAAAAAAAAAAAAACTCTCCCTTCTGAAAGGAAATCCAGGTCCTTAGAGAGATGGGGTAAAAAAGTTTACACCTCTGCTACTCTCTCAGCTAGAGCTTTGAACTGTCAGTTTCATATGATCCAATACCAAGAGTTTATGCTTGATCAGTTAACTAAGAAACTGTCCTCTGATGACTCCTTAGATAAGAAATATGTTTTAGAAATGGTGAATAACATTCAGCAGGTTAGTAACCATTCTTTAAAATGTGGCTATGATGCACTGGAGGCTTCATTTAGATCAGCCATGACTGGCACAGTTATAAGAAGGCATGCATGGTTGAAAGAACAGGTCTTGCCGGATCATGTTAAAGCAAAGCTGTTAGATGCTCCTATGAATAAGGCCAGTCTATTTGGTTCTCCTGCTCAGCAAGTAATGAAGAAAATGGAAGAGAAGGCAAAATCTGTACAAACAGTTAAAGATTTCTTACAGGTTCAGCCCCCAAGGTTTAGCAGGAACTGGCCCTCCAAAAATTGGTCCTTTCCAGACTCCTCTAAATCTCAGAGAGGCAGGAATAGGCGTTCCAGAGGCAGAAATCAATCCAGAGGAGGTGCCTACAGAGGACGCCAGTGGCAAGGCAATAACCAGCGAGGTACAGACACAACCACTGCCACTGCAACAGAACAATCACAGTGACTTGGCTCTGACACCGCCTACCAGGGAACAAATAGCAGCACCCTTAGGCGGAAAGTTAGCCTTATTTTCAAAAAATTGGCACTATATCACAAAAGACAAGTGGATTTTGCAGACCATAGACCAAGGCTACAGGTTTCACTTCCACACCTTACCAGTAAAAAGAGGAATGCCAAACCTACCTCCAAACCAGAAAACAGAAGCTCTAAAGCAGATAGCTCAATTAACAAAGATGAGAGCTGTGGAAAGAGTACCACCAACAGAACAGGGCAAAGGATTCTACTCCAGACTCTTCCTAGTACCAAGAAAAGAGAAAAGTTGGAGACCTATTCTCGACCTGTCCTTTAAACACATTCATCATTGTCCCAAAATTCAAAATGCTGACCGTACAGCAACTTCTTCCCATGCTGGGCAAGGAGTGTTGGCTGGTAACTCTAGATCTCAAGGAGGCATACCTGCACGTCCCCATACAACCAAATTGCAGAAGATACCACAGATTTCTTGCAGGATCAGAGCATTATCAATTCTCAGCATTGCCCTTTGGCTTATCTACTGCGCCCAGAGTATTCACAAAATGCCTGGCATCAGTAATCGCTCATTGCAGGCTACAGGGAATCCAAATTTATCCATACCTGGACGACTGCCTGATACAAGCGGACAACAAAAGCAAGCTGACAAAAGACTTACAAAGGGTCATTTGCTTACTACAAGCCCTGGGATACACAGTCATTTTAAAAAAGTCAAGACTGATACCATCCCAAACAAGAACATTCTTGGGTGCGGAATTGGACACAGTAAAACAGATGGCATTCCTAACTGCAGAAAACAAGAACAACTCCCTCTTTACTTCTTGGCATTAACAAAGCAGAACAAACTAACAGCAAGGAAAGTACTGCAGGCCTTGGGCTTCATGGCATCATGCATAATCATGGTCCCCCATGCCAGACTGCATATGAGAAAGCTACAGTGGTACCTAAAGAATTTATGGTCTCAACACAGGCACAGCTTAGAAACCGAAATACCACTAATCCCATGCCTGAAACAAGAGTTCCTATGGTGGGCTCAAGCATGTCAGTCAAACCCAGGCTTGCCCTTCCACAACTTTCAGGCAAGCCAAACCATCACAACGGACGCCTCAGACCTAGGTTGGGGGGCACACATGCTGGACAAATGCATACAAGGATTATGGACTCCAGACCAGCTGCACCTGCACATAAATCAAAAAGAAATGCTGGGAGTAAAACTAGCAATGCAGAATTTCAGACCATTCCTCACAGAAGGCCATTTAATGATAAGGACAGACAACACCACAGTCATGTGGTACATCAACAAACAGGGAGGCACTCATTCATACCCCCTATGCAGAATGACTCTGGACCTTTGGAATATGGCTCTGAGCTACAACATCCAGTTACAGGCAATATTTGTACCGGGAAAAGAAAACATCCTAGCAGACATGTTAAGCAGAACTACCTCGGATGCTCACGAATGGATGCTACACCCGGACATCTTCAAGGCCATCACAAAGAAATGGGGAATGCCACAAATAGACCTATTCGCATCCCCACTCAATCACCAGCTCAAGAAATTCTGCACAAGAACATACCACCCACTTGCATGGAAGGTGGACTCTCTATCCTTCAGCTGGAAAGGCCTGACAGCATATGCATTTCCACCTCTTCCTTTGATGCACAAGGTACTACTGAAAATCAAAGAGGAACGTCCAAGGATAATTCTGATAGCTCCAAATTGGCCAAGACAACACTGGTATCCATTGCTGAGGAGCATGTCTCGGGGGAGAACGTGGCCACTACCCCTGATGCCTTTGATGTTAACTCAGAACGACTACAACATTATGCATCCAAACCTAAAAACTTTGCAACTGACTGCCTGGAACATTACATAACACCAGCTAACCCAGATTTATCCCAAAGGGTTAAAGACATTATCCTCGAGGCCCGCAGACCTTCAACAAGAAGGAACTATGCAGGAAAATGGAAGAGGTTTGTCATTTGGAGTACTGAGAGGAAAAGATGTGTCAAAGATAGATATTGCTAACATCCTGGAGTACTTGGCAGAGCTCCTCCATACAGGCCTGTCCTATTCATCCATCAAGATACATGCATCAGCTATTTCTGCAGAATTCAGCTTCGATCCCCCTGTCTTCTCACATCCTCTACTCAGGCAGTTCCTCAGAGGAATCAAGAATGTAAAACCTCCTAGGAAACCACCATTACCAGCATGGGACTTGAACTTTGTGCTAGAAAAATTGACACTCCCTCCATTTGAACCAGCAGCAACAGCAGATCTTCAACACCTATCCTGGAAAACTGCTTTCCTACTGGCAATTACTTCAGCAAGAAGGGTTTCGGAACTACAGGCCTTAATGGCAGTACAACCCTACCTAATCTTCCATCAAGATAGAGTGTCCATGAGAACTAATCCTACATTTATGCCTAAGGTGGTATCCAGAGTGTCTCTAAACCAGGCAATCCACCTACCTACCTTCTTTCCCAATCCACAGAACAGGGGGGAAAAACTGCTGCATACCTTGGATGTACATAGACAGTTGCGCTACTACCTGGACAGAACCAAGGGCAATAGAAAAACTGACCAGCTTTTAGTAGCTTATGCAACAGGAAGGGAAAGAAAAGCAAATTCCAAACAGACAATCTCCAAGTGGATAGGAAATTGCATAAGATTCTGTTACTCCTACCATGGAAAGCAAATTCCACAGAACATAAGACCTCACTCTACAAGGGCTACAGCCACTACCACAGCTTTCTTACGAGGAGTGGCTACCAAGGACATTATTGAGGTGGCTACTTGGACCTCCGTGCATACATTTGCCAAGCATTACAACTTACCTCTATACTCTAGATCCCGAGCAGGGTTTGCCACTGCCATATTGCAAGGGATCCTAACTACACCATAATTCTTCTTCCTCCTCCCCTAGTTTGGCTATGGTATTCTACCCATTTGTTAGGACTGCAGATGCATCCTTGAAGGACATAGTACAGTTTTGTACCTACCATAAATGTAGATGTCCGAACAGGATAGCATCTGCAGTCAGGATTACCCACCCTCCTTCCCCTCTGTGGTACTCCTAGGGTATTTACCCTCCTAATAGCTAGCTAGGGGGGGATCTCTTATGGTGTATTTGTTTGTATATATGTACATTCATGCTTATTTTTTGTGTTTGCCTACTATTTTTTTTGGAAACATTGGCATTTATCCAAAATTTAGTTTTCCAAGAGGGCAACTGGCATCTGGGGCAAGAAACACTGTGGAAAATGGCGTCGGCTGATGCCTTTATACCCGAAGACCAGCAGAGATGACGTCGGGTGAAGTGCGACACCAGCCGAGGCCAGACCCAGACTTTGGAATCCGGCCGACCGAAGGGCTGCCTGACGACAGGACAACCCATTTGTTAGGACTGCAGATGCTATCCTGTTCGGACATCTACATTTATGGTAGGTACAAAACTGTACTTTTGCAAGTGCCAGTTGGCCGACTCCTGAGATTTTCATGTTCGAATTTCAGATCCGAAGTCTTCATTAAAAGCTAAGTATCCCGTTGGGGAAAATTTTTTCTTGCTCCAGACCGATGTCAGAAAAAGTTAATAATTGTATTTCTTGTGGGAAGCAAATACCTCATAAGGACTTTCATTCTTACTGTATTCCTTGCCTAGGCCCTGACCACGACGTTGCTAGTTGTCGGTTTTGTGCTAGATTTAACCAACGCACTATTAAGCGTCAGTACGATTTTGCATTTCACTACTTTGGCAGAAGATTTAATTACACTATGCCGTCTGATAGCCATCCGACTACCGGAATTCACAAGAAACGCAAAGAAAAGGACAGGCATCCAAGGTCCAAAACAGACAACAAGGCTTCCTGTAAGCTAGTCGCTGGTTCTCAGTGAGGTGCTTTCGCAGCCCCTGATGCCCGCTACTTTGGACTCGCAGGCCGCTACAGATTCCCACGTGGAGTTGACTAGGCCTCTGGAAGCTCAGGTTTTTGGACCTTCGGAAACAATTCCCTCAGATGGGTCCGGAGCCGCTGAGCAGGCATCGGCTTCTGAGGGTGTTTTCAGACCTATTCAATTATACTTTAAAGTGACTCCAGCTACAAAGGCAAAGACAAAAGCACCTTTAAAGACAAAGAAACAAGTACAACAGCCTCATAGTCAGGCCTCCATGCCCAAAAAAACAGATGCTCAAAATGGCCGAAGACTTATTTTGATCAGGGGTTCCCATCCCCCTCCTGATAAAAGGCCTAGGCAAGAGACAGAATATGAATCTTCAGATCAGGTTTCCAGTTCTTCTTATTCCTGTTCTAACCAGGAATACTCTCTTCCTCCCTATGAGGATTCTGATGCTGAAGAATCTATCCCTTCAGCCTCTTCTCCTGAGGATTACTCTTTTAGGGAAACCTCGCATACCATGAGGGAATATTTCTACTGGGAGAGCCAAGATTATTCAGAATCTAAGAAAAGGCTCAGAGACTTCCCTTTACTCCCATAACACAGGCCCCTAGCTATTCCACCTGTGTTAGACATTGTAGATGATGTTTTTTCAGAGTCCAATCTGACCCCTGACTCCTTACCTCCAGCTCCTGTTAAGCCGGACAGGTACTACAGGGTCACTGACTCTCATAAATTCCTTTTCAAAAACCCTGCTGCTGACCCTGAAACTATCTCTCAGGGCCCCAAAGGGGGTCAAGGCTTCCACTGCAAAAAAACCTACACCCTCTGACAGGGATTATAGGGCTCTGGACAAATGGGGGAAAAAGATTTACACTTCTACTACCTTGGCTATAAGGGCTTTAAATTGCCTGTTTCATATGCTCAAATATCAGCAATATGTTATGTCACTGCTTAAACAGAAAATGGTGATAATTTCTGAATATGCAGAAAACAAAGAAATGCAGAATTTATTGCATGCAGCTGAGCAAGTTGGAAAGCATACTTTGCAATGTGGTTTTGATTCTTTGGAGGCCTCCTGCAGGGCCGCTGTCATGGGTTCTGTCATTAGGAGGCATGATTGGTTAAAGGAACAAAATCTACCTGATCATGTTAAAGCAAAATTATTAGATGCTCCATTACAGCATGATACTTTGTTTGGTGTTAAAGCAGAAGAGGTGTTAAAGAAAATGGAGGACAAAGCTAAATATATGCAAACAGTCAAGGATTTCTTACAGGTACAGCCTCCAAGATTTAGCAGACACTGGCCTACAAAGAATTGGTCCTTTCCAGTGTCAGATAGACCACAAAGGGGCAGATACAGATGCCCAAGAGGTAGATCCCAGCCCCAAGGTTCGTACAGGTCTAAACAGTGGGGTGCTTCTACCACCAAAAGTGGAGAAGACAAATCACAGCCATACAGGAAACAGTCCCAATGACTTCCCTCTGCCTGCACCAAACACTTATCTTCTGGCAGCACCTTTATGGGGAAATCTAGCACTTTTTTTCTCAAAACTGGCACATAATAACCCAGGACAAATGAGTCCTAGACATAGTGTCACAAGGCTATAAGTTTCACTTCCATACCCTGCCAAGGACAAATGGTTGGCCAGACCTGCCAAAACATCAATGGGCAGAGGCACAAAAGCAACTCTCATCCCTCATGGACATGAGGGCCATTCAACAAGTACCAGAGCAAGAGCCGGGACAAGGATTTATTCAAGACTTTTCTTGGTACCAAGAAAGGACAAGACCTGGAGATCAATACTGGACCTATCTATTCTAAACACATTTCTGGATATACCAAAGTTCAAAATGTTGAGACTACAGCAACTTCTGCCCATGCTGGGTAGGAAGGCTTGGCTTGTAACTTTAGACCTAAAAGAGGCATACATGCATGTCCCAATCAGACCAACATGCAGAAGATACCTCAGATTCAAAGCTGGCTCAATGCACTACCAATATTCTGCACTTCCCTTTGGCTTATCTACTGCGCCCAGGGTCTTCACAAAGTGCCTGGCACCAGTAATTGCATTCTGCAGACAAAGAGGAATACAGATATATCCTTACTTGGACAACTGCCTCATTCAAGCAGAGAACAAGGACATTCTACTACAGCATCTGGCGTTTGTAAAGAGATTTCTAACAGGCCTAGGGTACACAGTCAGTGAAAAGAAATCAAAACTAGTACCCTCTCAAGAGATAATATTCCTGGGTGCAAGCTTAAATACAACTGCCCAGATGGCTTATCTCACGCCAAACAAAGACAACTGGCTACCTTTTTCAACCCGTTGGCAACAAAGGCCCAGTTATCTGCAAGAAAAATACTGCAGGCTTTGGGCTTCATGGCATCCTGCATTCTACTAATTCCATATGCAAGACTGCATATGAGGAAACTTCAATGGTACATAAAAAGTGTTAATAATTACTCATTCCCTGTCTGCAACAGGAGTTTCGATGGTGGGCAAAGGCCTGTCACCAGAACAAGGGACAGCCATTCACCTTTGCCCCAGCCAGGCAGACATTAACAACGGATGCATCAGATTATGCCTGGAGGGCCCACATGACAGGAAGATGTATTCAAGGCACATGGTCCGCCAACCAAATGCATCAACATATCAATTAACAAGAGATGCTAGCTGTTCAGAATGCCCTGACAGCCTTCAAGGACCTACTTCATCTAGGACAACTACTGATAAAGACAGACAATACCACAGTCATGTGGTATATAAACAAGCAGGGAGGCACTCATTCTTACCCCCTCTGCAGACTAGCCATGACTTTGTGGGACACCACATTGACTTACCAAGTACATCTGCAGGCACAATTCCTGCCAGGAAAGATAAATACTCTGGCAGACGAACTAAGCAGAAACCTCATGGATCCCCATGATTGGAAATTGGATCCACAAGTCTTCAACATGATAACAAGGAAATGGGGATGCCCGGACATAGACCTTTTTGCCTCTCCTCACAACTGCCAACTATAGAGATTCTGCACAAGGACTTATCACAGACAAGCATGGAAAGTGGATGCCCTATCTTTCAGCTGGAAAAACTTAACAATATATGCCTTTCCTCCACTGCCTCTCCTCCCCCGCCAGTACTGGTATACAATCCTAAGGAACTTGTCTTAATGCCCGACTTGGACCTTGCCTCAAATACCTCATCTACTATCCCAACAAAACAATCATATCCTGCACAGCCAGCTAAAGACCTTAAATCTGGCAGCATGGCGGATAATGTAGTCATACAAAACACGCCTCTCACTATAGCTGTGATGGATGTCATTTTGGAGGCCAGAAGGTCTAGTACCAGAAAATCTTACACTGGAAAATGGAAGAGATTCTGTGCTTGGAACCAGGCACAAGAAATTGACACAGCTGTACCAAATATTCCTCAGATTTTGCAATACTTAACCGTGACAAAGGCCTATCCTTTTCATCAGTTAAAATTCATGCCTCTGCCATTTCGGCTCATTACAATACAGAGCCACCAATCTTTTCTCATCCTTTAAGGCAATACCTCAGAGGAGCCAAAAACTTAAGGACTCCAAGGAGATCACCAATACCTGCATGGGACCTCAATTATGTCTTGGAAAAACTCACCCTGCCTCCTTTTGAGCCCGCCGCTACAGCTGATATAAAATTTTTATCTTGGAAAACAGCTCTGCTCCTAGCAATAACTTTTGCAAGATGAGTCTCAGAGCTACAGGCACTCATGGCTGTGGAACCTTTTATCATTTTTTATCCAGACAGGGTTTCTCTGAGGACAAACCCGACATTTATGCCTAAGGTAGTGTCCAGTGTGGCCCTTAACCAAAGCTATTAATCTGCCATCTTTTTATCCAAACCCACAGAATAAGGGGGAGAGAATTATGCATTCTTTGGACATGCACAGACAACTACGCTTCTACTTGAACAGAACCAAAGCTTTCAGAAAGACAGAGCAACTACTAGTGGCATATGCTGCAGGATCACAAGGAAAGGCCATCTCAAAGCAGACTATTTCTAAGTGGATAGGCCACTGCATTCATTTCTGCTATTCACAACATGGCAAGCCAGCGCCTAAGGGCATTAGGCCACATTCAACCAGAGCAGCAGCCACTTCAGCAGCCTTCCTCAGGGGAGTTACAGCCAAAGACATTTTAGAGGCTGCTACCTGGAGTTCAGTGCACACATTTACAAAGCACTATCATTTACCACTCTACTCTAAATCCAGGGCAGGCTTTGCCACTGCAGTTCTGCAGGGCCTCATAGCCGCTCCTAATGCTCTGTTAGCTCCAGCCTCCCAACCATAGCTTTGGGATTCAACCCAAGTGTAATGACTGCAACAGTGAAACACGAAGAACATAGTACAGCTGTGTACACTTACCATAAATGTAGATGTTTGAGTGTATTCACTGTTGCAGTCCAGGTTACCCACCCACCATCCCCATTTCTTTGCTGGAACTTATCTGCACTTCTCTAATCTATACAACCTATGTGGTGTATTTGCTTGTAGATGAAGGTATAATATATTTTGGTGCATGCGTGTTTTATTGCCATATTTTTTAGCCTACCCTTTTGGGGGCACCTGACATCTGGGGCAAGACAAACTGAAGAAAATGGCGTCTGCTGCATCTTTTATACCCCTGGCGCGCTGACGTCAGGGAAGAGGTGACAGCAACCAATGCCGGACCTAGACTTTGGAATTCAGGCCGACTGAGGTAGCCTGCCAGCAGGATAACCCAAGTGTAATGACTGCAACAGTGAATACACTCGAACATCTACATTTATGGTAAGTGTACACAACTGTACTTTTTGGGGGCTCCTGACATCTGGGCAAGAAAAACTGATGTAATGGCGTCAGCTGCATGTTTTACACCCCTGACGACCTGACGTCATGGAAGAGGCGAGAGCATCCGACACAGAAATCCCAAGATTCTGGTATTCAGGCCGACTGAGGGCTACCTGCAGGCAGATAACCCAAGTGCGATGACTGCAACAGTGAATACACTCAAACATTTACATTTATTTATGGTAAGTGTACACAACTGTACTTTCTGGATGTTGTGGATGATGTCTTTATGGAATCCAGTCTAACTCCTGATACTTTTCCTCCTGCTCCCAGGAAACCTGACAAGTATTGGAGTCCCTGACACACTCAAATTTCTTTTCAAGAATCCTGCTGACTCAGAGCTCATCTCCCAAGGGCCTAAATGAATAAAAGCAACCACAGCTAAGAATCCCACCCCCTCGGACAGGGATTCTCGAGCCTTAGACGGATGGGGTAAAAAAGTGTTTACCTCTGCAACTCTTGCCATCAGAGCATTAAATTGTCAGTTCCACATGCTGAAGTACCAACAGCATACCATGGAACTCGTTAAACAAAAATGATCTACCTTCTCTGACTGTGCAGAAAGTAAAGATATTTACAGGAACTTGTGCATTCTGCAAGCCAAATCAGTAAGCATACCTTAAGGAACAGACCATGCCAGACCATGTCAAATGAAAATTATTGGACGCACCACTGAACAAAGACAATCTGTTTGGCACCAAAGCAGAAGAGGTTTTAAAAAAGATGGAAGAAAAAGCTAAGTCTATGCAGACAGACTTTTTGCAAGTTCAGCCGCCAAGATTCAGTAGGCATTGCCCGCCCCTCCAAGGCCACCTCAGACTAGACCTAGGGGAAACAGACCCCCCCCCAGACAGCAGTCTCAGTGTATGCCGAGATCTAAGCAATGGAGTGCCTCTACTTCTAAACCAGGGAGTGCTAAGCCACCCCCTTATGGAAAGAATTCACAATGACTTCTCAACTCCTCCTTTCACCTCTGGCCCATCTGCTCATGCCCCTAGGAGGAAAACTTGCCTCCCATGCAAAAAACTGGGCCTTCATCACCAATGATCCATGGGTCCTCAACATAGTGTCCCAGGTGTACAAATTTTATTTCCACACGCTGCCAACCCCAAAGGGATTCCCAGATCATCTTCCAAACCAGTAGGCAAAGGCACAAAACCAAGTTCATTCCTGGTACCCAGAAAAGAGGGCACCTGGCGCCCAATCTTAGATTTATCTAGAAGCTTTCCTGGTGGTACCAAAATTCAAAATGCTCACCCTACAGCAGCTTCTCACTATGCTGTCCAAAGATGCCTGGTTTAGCCACTCTAGACCTCAAAGAGGCCTATTTGCATATCCCAGTCAGAGATTCTTGCAGAAAATATCTACATTTCAGGGCAGGATCTGTGCATTCAGTTCTCTGCACTTCCCTTTGGCTTATCAGCTGCTCCCAGAGTTTTCACAAATAGCCTGGCTCCAGCCATTGCTTTTTGTAGACAAAGAAATATTCAAATTTTCCCTTAATTGGATGACTGCCTGGTTCAGGCATACAGGAAAAGCTGTTACAGCACCTGACATTTGTAAAGGACCTACTAACCTCACTGGGGTACACTATCAATGAAAAGAAATCCAAACTAGTCCCTAGTCAAACGATTGTATTCCTGGGAGCAAGCCTGGACACAGCATCCCAGATGGCATTTCTAACTCCAGAAAAACAAGCCTGACAGGCTACTTCTCTCAACTGGCTACCAGAACTCAAGTTATCCACAAGAAAAAATCTTGCAAGCTCTAGGTTTTATGGCCTCCTGCATTGTACTAATTCCATATGCCAGACTGCATATGAGGAAATTTCAGTGGTACTTAAAAAGCCTTTGGTGTCAACATTCTCAGGACCTGGAAACTATTATACCTGTGATACCTTGGCTAAGGAAAGCTTTTCTTTGGTGGGCAGCAGCATGCAACCACAAGGGACTTCCCTTTTCACAACCCCATGCCACCCAGACCCTAACCACAGACTATGCCTGGGGTGCTCACCTGGACAGCAGGTAAACCAAATTCATCTGTACATCAACCAAAAAGAGATACTAGCTGTTCATGCTCTGACAGCTTTCAGATCACTCCTCTCTCCGGGGCCTTTACTAATCAAAACCAACAACACTACAGTAATGTGGTACATCAACAAGCAGGGGGGAACCCATTCTTACCCACTCTACAGGCTAGCCATGACCCTTTGGAACACGACCTCAGCCATGCATATTCACCTGCAAGCTCAATTCCTGCCAGGCAACCAAAACTGTCTGGCAGACAACTAAAGCAGAAATCACCTAGACCCACACGAGTGGCAATTAAACCACAACACCTTCAGCCTTGTGACCCAGAAATGGGGGTACCCTGAAGGTGGGCCTATTTGCCACCCCCTACAACCACCAGCTCAGCAAATTCTGCACCAGGGAACAACCTCACAGAAGGCCTGGAAAGTGGATGCCCTATCCTTCCAGTGGACAAACCTCTCAATTTATGCATTTCCCCCTCTGCCTCGTCTTACCAGAGTATTACTCAAAATAAGGGAGGAAAAGACCAAGGACAAGCTTGATTGCCCCAGACTGGCCAGGCCAACACTAGTACCCACTACTGCGCAGTCTGTCCCCGTTGCCTCCATGGCACCTCCCCCAGATTCCAACTCTCCTTACTCAGCAGGAGGGAGAGTTCTTGCATCCACAGTTGCAGACCCTGAATCTAGCAACCTGGCTTATTCCTTGACTTCTCTTCCAGTGGCCAGCCTAAGCAAACAGGTCCTGGATGTCATACGTGAAGCCAGACGACCCAGTGCTAGAAAGTCCTATGCTGACAAGTGGAAAGGTATTGTTCCTGGGTCCAGACTAAAGGAGCTGACCCAGCACAGCCCTCCTTAACTCTCATCCTGGATTACCTAGCAGACATAATCCACAGGGGCCTATCCATTAACATCCATGCCTCTGCCATCTCTGCACATTACAGCACTGAGCCATCTCTCTTCTCACACCCTCTCATCAAACATTTCCTGAGGAGCTAATAACTTAAGGCCACCAAGAAGAGCCCCTACCCTGCTTGGGATCTTAACTTTGTGTTGGAAAAGCTCACCCCCCCCCCCCTTTGAGCCTACAGGTTCAGCAGAGTTAAAATTCCTCTCTTGGAAAAACAGCCTTGCTTCTGGTCATCACTTCAGCTGAAAGAGTGTCTGAGCTACAAGCACGTACTTTGTGGAACCTTTCATCATTTTTCATGCTGACAGGGTCTCCCTCAGCACTAACCCAACTTTCATGCCTAAAGTGGGTGTCCAGTGTGGCTCTCAATCAATCTATTAATTTGCCCACCTTTTTCCCTAAACCTCAAAATAAGGGTAAAGGATCCTGCACTCTAGATGTGCACAGATGGCCCAGATTCTACCTGGATAGGACTAAGCCCTTTGGGAAATCTGACCAGTTACTAGTCAGCTTTGCACCAGGGGCAGAGGGCAAAGCCATATCAAAACAAACCATCTCCAAATGGATAGCACACTGCATCCATTTCTGTTGCAAACACCATGGGAAACCACCCCCACAAGGGGGGTTAGAACACATTCTACTAGGGCAACTTCAACCTCTACAGCCTTTCTCAGAGGGGTCCCTACCATGGACATCCTGGAGGCTGCAACATGGAATTCTGTTCATATCTTCATCAAGCATTACCACCTGCCTATTTTTTCAAAATCCAGGGCAGGCTTTGCAACCGCAGTCCTGCAGGGCATACTAGCCAGCCCCAACTCTTCTTGACTGCCACTACCTGTTCCTCAGCTTTGGGAATCAACCCAAGTGTGAAGACTGCAACAGTGAAACACGAAGAACATAGTACAGTTGTATGCACTTTACCATAAATGTAGATGTTCGAGTGTATTCACTGTTGCAGTCCTGGATGTCCTTCAAGAATGCAACTGCAGTCATAACATATGGGTTGTCCTGCCTCAGGCAGCCCTCGGTCGGCCGAATTCCAAAGTCTGGGTCCGGCGTCGGCTGGTGTCGCCTCCTCTCCGACGTCACCACGGCTGGAGTATAAAGGCATCGGCCGACACCATCTTCTTCAGTCTTTCTTGCCGCGCGGTGCCCAAAGCAGAAGCAGTTCGCAAGTGCCGGTCGGCCAGCTCCTGTGTTTGCAGTACCGAAGTCATCTAAAAAGCTAAGTACCCCGTTGGGGAACATTTATTCTTGCCTCAGCCGATGTCAGAACAAATTGAGAAAGTTAATAATTGTTTGTCTTGTGGTAAACAAATACCTCATAAGGACTTCCATTCTCTCTGCCTTCCTTGCCTGAGCCCAGACCACGATGTCTCGGCCTGTGCTGCCTGTGCTTGCTTTAATAAGCGCGCTGTCAGGTGCCGGGCAGAATTCGCTGAGGATTTTTTCGGTGAATCCTTTGCGTATATCATGCCGTCGGATCTACCGACTACCCAATCTGCTAAAAAACGCAAGGACCAGGACCGACATCCTCGGCCCGCGTCCACTACCGATGCTACTCCCAAACCCTCTGCTAGTGCTCCGGTCCCTTCGGAAGTGGTAAACCTACCGCTCCAGGCCGACGACACAGCGTTAACACGACCTTCGGTCTCTGAGATCTCTCCGGTGCCGGTTGTTGATTTTCCTCCGGAAACCGAAGTTCTGGATCTTCCCGACACCATTTCTGTGGACAAGGTTATGTCTGCACGTGGGGCGGCTAGGCCTCCTGTATCCATGTCCATCAAGGCCTTTGCACGTGCTAAGGCTGCCAGCCAGGCCAAGGCCCATCCTAGACCTACTGCCCAGGCCCCTTCTTCTGATAAGCAGATCATGTCTCTGGCTGCTGATCTTATTTCCCTTATCAGGGGGTCTCAGCCTCATCCGGAAAGGGGTTCCCAGCCACCTGCAGAGAAAAGGCCCAGGACTGAGCAGGCGGACGACCTCTCCTCGGATGAAGCCTCTGGGGATTCTGAACATTCTGATACCCAAGAAGAATCCTTCCAGGCCTACGAGGACTCTGATGCTGAGGAACATTTTCAATGGCAGGGTCAGGAATTCTCTGACTCCAGGAAAAGGCTTCGTACCTTCCTCAAGCTTCCCCAGCACAGACCTTTAGCTATTCCACCTGTTATGGATGTTTTGGATGATGTTTTCTCTGACTCCATTGCTAACCCTGATTCTCTTCCTCTGGCTCCTGTCAAGCCGGACAGATATTATAGGGTCCCTGACACTCACAAACACCTTTTTAAGGCCCACTCTGTGGATCTAGAAACTATTTCACAGGGCCCCAAGGGAGTGGCTACCTCCTCTGCCAAAACCCCCCTGCCAGCAGACAGGGAAGCAAGGTCCCTGGAGAGATGGGGTAAAAAAGTATATACTTCTACTACCCTGGCCATGAGGTCTCTAAATTGCCTTTTCCACATGTTTCAGTACCAGGATTTTCTCCTGGATGATTTACAGAAAAAGTTAGCCTCTCCTGAGCCTATTGATAAAAAGGCATTGCAGGATCATATACATAACACTCAGCAGGTTAATAACCATTTTCTTCAGTGTGGTTATGATGCACTGGAAGCTTCATGTAGGGCAGCTATGACTGGGGCTGTGATACATAGACATGCTTGGTTAAAGGATCAGTCTTTGCCTGACCATGTTAAAGTAAAGTTACTTGATGCACCTTTGGAAAAACAGAAGCTTTTTGGTGCTAATGCACAAGATGTATTGAAATCCATATAGGAAAAAGCAAAGTCAGTACAGACAGTCAAGGATTTCCTTCAGGTTCAGCCACCCAGATTCAGCAGAAACTGGCCCTCAAAGAATTGGTCCTTCCCCAGCTCAGACAAGTTTCAAAGGGGAAAAAGCAGACGTGCTCGAGGTAGAGGGCAATACTGAGGATCTTACAGGGGACGCCAGAGGCAACCTCCAAATCAAAGAAGTGGTACAGACAGTTCAGCTGCACCACAAGGACAATCGCAATGACTTGATTTTCATTCCGCCTACAAAGGTCCAAAGAGAAGCACCCTTGGGCGGAAAATTATCCTTATTCTCACAAAACTGGCATATCTTAACCAAGGACAACTGGATTCTGGATTTGATAGACAAGGGTTACAGATTCCACTTCCACACATTACCAATAAGACAAGGCATGCCAAACCTGCCACATCATCAAAGGGCAGAGGCATTCTCTCAAGTTTCCAAGCTGTTAAGCATAAGAGCAATAGAAAGGGTTCCTCTTCAGGAGCAAGGCCAGGGATTTTATTCAAGGCTGTTCCTTGTTCCAAGAAAAGAAAACAAATGGAGACCCATACTGGACTTGTCATCTCTAAACACTTTTCTCATAGTGCCAAAGTTCAAAATGCTGACGTTGCAGCAACTCCTTCCCATGCTGGGCAAGGGGTCTTGGCTGGTCACTCTGGACCTCAAGGAGGCATAGCTGCATGTCCCAATCAGACAAAGTTGCAGAAGATACCTCAGATTTCTTGCAGGAACAGAGCATTATCAATTCTCAGCATTGCCGTTTGGCTTATCTACTGTGCCCAGAGTGTTCACGAAATGCCTGGCATCAGTAGTGGCACACTGCAGACTGCAGGGATTCAAATATACCCCTACTTGGACGACTGCCTCATACAAGCAGACAACAAACAAACCTTAAAAGAAAATTTGGACTATGTCATGCATCTACTGCAGGCCTTGGGATACACAGTCAACATTCAGAAGTCAAAACTACTGCCATCCCAACAGATTATTTTCTTAGGAGCCAAACTGGACACAGAAAACCAAATGGCCTACCTCACAGAGGAAAAACAGCAACATTTACCAGAGTACTTCAAAGGCCTAGCAAAACTCTCCCAGCTGACTGCAAGGAAAATCCTGCAGGCCCTGGGGTTCATGGCATCTTGCATCCTTCTGATACCTTTGGCAAGACTTCATATGAGAAAGCTGCAATGGTATTTAAAAAACTTATGGTCTCAACACAGTCAAAGCCTAGAGGACATAATCCCACTTATTCCATGTCTGCAAAAAGAATTTTTATGGTGGGCTCAAGCCAGTCAACAAAACAAAGGTATGCCTTTCAACAGACCTCAAGCAGGCCAAATGACTACAACAGACGCCTCAGACCATGGATGGGGGGGCGCACATGGAAGACAGATGCATTCAGGGGCAATGGACCCCAAAGGAAAGACATCTGCACATAAACCCAAAGGAAATGTTGGCAGTGATACATGCAATTGAGACTTTCGAAAAATCACTACAACAAGGACATTTACGGATAAGGACAGACAACACCACTGTCATGTGGTACATAAACAAGCAGGGAGGCACTCATTCTTATCCCCTCTGCAGACTAACAATGCTTCTCTGGGAAAAATCCCTGAGCCTGAAGATACATTTACAATCCCAGTTTGTACCAGGCAAGGACAATGGTACTGGCGGACAACCTGAGCAGAAATTTCATGGAACCACACGAATGGATGTTGCATCCTCACATTTTCTCTCAACTGACGAAGACATGGGGAAGACCGGATGTAGATCTTTTCGCATCCCACTTAAATCATCACCTGAAAAGGTTCTGCACAAGGACTCACCATCCTCTAGCCTGGAAGACGGATGCTCTCTCCTTCAGCTGGAATTCTCTAAAAATTTATGCATTCCCTCCTCTGCCTCTGCTGACCAAGGTGATACTGAAGATCAAAGCAGAACAACCAACAGGTATTTTGATAGCTCCAGACTGGCCAAGGCAACACTGGTACCCATTGCTATTGACCATAACTCGGACCAAACCATGGCCTCTGACTCTATGGCCCCTGCTCCTAACACAACACAATTACAGGACTGTACATCAAGACCTGAAATCATTACACCTGACAGCCTGGAGGCTAACATGACTTCTCCACCTACCTCTCTATCAAAATCGGTTCAAGAGATCTTGCTGGAAGCACGCAGACCTTCCACAAGAAAAGCATATTCAGCCAAATGGAAGAGATTCAGCATATGGAATGCCAACAGGGGTCAGGACACAGTATTACTGAGTATACCTCAGATTTTAGAATACTTGGCAGAACTACTTCATACTGGACTTTCATACTCTTCAATAAAGATTCATGCCTCAGCAATCTCAGCAAAATACAACTGTGACCCTCCAGTGATGTCCTTCAAGAATGCAACTGCAGTCATAACATATGGGTTGTCCTGCCTCAGGCAGCCCTCGGTCGGCCGGATTCCAAAGTCTGGGTCCGACGTCGGCTGATGTCGCATTTCTCTCCGACGTCAGAGCGGCTGGAGTACATAAGCATCAGCCAATGCCATTTTCTTCAATCTTTCTTGCCGCGTGGTGCCCGAAGCAGAAGCAGTTCGCAAGTGCCGGTCGGTCAGCTCCTGAATTCTTTGAATCCGAAGTCATCAAAAAAGCTAAGTACCTCGTTGGGGACCTTTCTTGCCTCAGCCGATGTCAGAAATTACTGAAAAAGTTAACAATTGTCTGTCTTGTGGTAAACAAATACCTCATAAGGATTTCCACTCTTACTGTCTCCCTTGCCTTGGCCCAGACTACGACGTCTCGGCCTGTGTCGCCTGTGCTCGCTTCAATAAGCGCACTCTTAGGCGCCGGGCGGAGTTCGCTGAAGACTTTTTCGGCGATAAATTTGCTTATACAATGCCGTCGGAACTTCCGACATCGCAGACTCCTAAGAAACGAAAGGACCGGGACCGACATCCTCGGCCCGCGTCTTCCTCCGACTCCACGCCAAAGCCTACCGCAAGTGCTCCGGTTCCCCCTGAGACTGTTATTTCACCTCTCCGAACCGAAGACACCGCTTTACCGACACCTCCGATACCGGAGGCCACACCGACGCCAGTTAGAGATTTTCCTCCAGATACTGAAACCGAGGAAATGCCCGAGACCATTGCTGTAGATAAGGTCACTCCTGCACGTGGAGCTGCTAGGCCTCATATGGCCATGTCTATTAAGGCCTACACACGTGCTAAGGCAGCCAGCAAGACCATCATGACTATGGCCGCAGACTTAATTTCCATGATTAGAGGTTCACAGGCCCATCCTGAGAGAGGATCCCAGCCTCCTTCTGATAAGAGACCCGGGTTGAACCCTCTGACCCTATCCCTTCAGATGAAGATTCTGAGGACTTTGTTCACTCCGATGGCCAGGAAGAGCCCTTCCAGACCTATGAGGACTCGGATGCAGAGGATTCCATCCCCTCGGCCTCCCCTCCTGAGGATATTTCTTTTGGGGAAGTTTTACATACCATGAGGGAACATTTTAAGCGGCAAGGCCAGGAATAATCTGATTCCAGGAAGCGCCTTCGAACCTTCCTTAAAAAGCCCCAACACAGGCCCCTGGGTATACCTCCTGTGCTTGATGTTTTGGATGACCTATACTCTGACTCCAGTGTTACCCCGGATACTCCTGCCCCAGCCAAGCCAGACAGATATTATAGGGTCCCAGAGACACATTCTCATTTCTTTAGGGCCCATGCTGTTGATTTAGAAACTATTTCTCAGGGACCTAAAGGGGTTTCAGCATCCACCTCTAAAAATCCCTTGCCTTCCAACAGGGAAGCTTGGTCATTAGAGAGATGGGGGAAAAAGGTCTACACCTCCACTACTTTATCTATGAGAGCTCTGAATTGCCTCTTTCATATGTTTCAATATCAGGATTACCTGTTAGATGATTTACAGAAAACATTGGCCTCTCCTGAACCTTTAGACAGGAAGTCTTTGCAGGAAGCTGTACATAATTCTCAGCAAGTCAGCAATCACTTTCTGCAGTGTGGATATGATGCATTGGAAGCTTCATGTAGGGCAGCTATGACAGGGGCGGTCATTCAGACATGCATGGTTAAAAGAACAACCTCTACCAGATCATGTTAAGGCAAAACTTCTTGATGCACCTTTGGAAAAGAACAAGCTTTTTGGTACTAATGCTAAAGATGTGTTAAAGTCCATAGAGGAAAAAGCAAAATCAGTTCAGACGGTCAAAGATTTCCTCCAGGTTCAGCCACCCAGATTCAGCAGGAATTGGCCTTCTAAAAACTGGTCCTTTCCTAATCCTGAAAGATTTCAAAGGGGTAAAAACAGGCGTGGCCGAGGAAGAGGACAATACAGAGGTTCTTAAAGGAGACGACAATGGCAACCAGCAAACCAAAGAAGTGACACAGGGGTCTCCCCTGCCCCACAGGGACAATCTCAATGACTTTCCTCTACTTCCGCTAACCAAGGAGCAAATAGAAGCTCCTTGGGAAAATTATCTCTGTTTTCAGACAATTGGCACAGATTGACAAAGGACAAATGGATTTTGGACATTATAGAGCAAGGTTACAGGTTCCACTTTCATACCTTACCAAGAAAACAAGGCATGCCAAACCTACCACAAAACCAGAGGGCAGAGGCTATCAAGCAAATTTCTCTGCTTGCTCAGATCAAAGCAATAGAAAGAGTTCCACAACAAGAACAAGGCCAGGGTTTTACTCAAGACTGTTCCTTGTTCCAAGAAAAGAAACTCAATGGAGACCAATACTGGATTTGTCCGCATTAAACACTTTTCTCATAGTATCAAAGTTCAAAATGCTGACTCTACAGCAACTCCTTCCCATGCTGGGCAAGGGGTCTTGGCTGATTACTCTGGACCTCAAGGAGGCATACCTGCATGTCCCTATCAGACACAGCTGCAGAAGATACCTCAGATTTCTTGCAGGGCCAGAGCATTATCAATTCTCAGCATTGCCATTTGGCTTATCTACTGCGCCCAGAGTATTTACAAAATGCCTGGCTTCAGTAATTGCTCATTGCAGGCTCCAGGGGATCCAAATTTACCCATACCTGGACGACTGCCTCATACAAGCGGACGACAAATTGATTTTGACAAAAAACTTGAACTATGTCATACAATTGCTACAGGCTCTGGGATACACAGTCACCTTCCAAAAGTCAAGACTTCAGCCATCCCAGCAAATAACCTTCTTAGGAGCCAATCTAGACACAGCCTCTCAAATGGCTTACCTGACAGAAGACAAGCAAGAGAAACTAACTCATTATTTCAAAGGTTTGGCAAAACTCACCCAGATGATTGCAAGGGGGTTCCTACAGGCCTTGGGTTACATGGCATCCTGCATTCTCCTGGTTCCATTAGCAAGACTACACATGAGAAAGCTTCAATGGTACCTAAAAAGCCTATGGTCTCAGCACAGCAACAACCTAGAGACAACCATACCGCTCATTCCATGCCTACAAAAGGAATTCCTATGGTGGGCCTCGGTAAGCCAGGCAAACACAGGTATGTCATTCAAAAACCTCAGATAACACAGACCATGACCACAGACGCCTCAGACCTTGGATGGGGGGCGCACATCGAGGGCAGATGTATACAAGGACAATGGTCTCCAAAGGAAACACATCTGCATATAAACCAAAAGGAAATGCTGGCAGTAATGCATGCCATCGAGGCCTTTCGACAACAACTTCAGCAAGGCCATCTACTGATACGGACAGACAACACCACTGTGATGTGGTACATAAACAAGCAAGGGGGCACCCATTCCTACCCCCTTTGCAGACTGACAATGAATCTTTGGGAAAAATCACTGAGCCTAAACATACAGTTGCAATCCCCAGTTTGTTCCAGGCAAAGACAATGTGCTGGCGGACAGCCTAAGCAGGAATTTCATAGATCCACACGAGTGGAGGTTACATCCAAAAATCTTTACACAACTCACCTCGACATGGGGCAGGCCAGAAGTAGACCTATTTGCCTCCCACCTCAACCATCATCTACAAAACTTCTGTTCAAGGACATACCATCCACAAGCTTGGAAAATAGATGCTCTTTCATTCAACTGGAACTTTCTAAAAATCTATGCATTCCCACCTCTGCCACTGATGACCACATTATTACTAAAGATCAAAGCAGAGAGGCCCAAGGGGATCCTAATAGCTCCAGACTGGCCAAGACAACACTGGTACCCACTACTACGGAGCATATGTCACAACAAAAAGTGGGCCCTTCCCCAATGGCCCCTACTTTTGACTCAACACAACTTCAAAACAGTGCATCCAAACCTTCAGACACTGCAGCTAACAGCCTGGGAGATCCCATGAATAACCTCAATTTATCTCTCTCCAAGGAAGTTCAGCGGATATTAACAGAAGCTCGAAGACCATCCACCAGAAAGGTTTACTTAGCAAAATGGAAGAGATTCAGCATTTGGAATACCAGTAAGGGACATGATGCATCATTATTGAATATCCCACTCATCCTGGAATATTTGGCAGATATGCTACAGAATGGACATTCATATTCTTCCATAAAGATACATGCTTCAGCTATCTCAGCTAGATATAACACTGATCCTCCTGTGTTTTCACATCCTTTGCTAAGGCAATTCCTCAGGGGAATCAAGAACATTAAGCCACCAAGAAAGGCTCCAGTGCCAGCTTGGGACCTCAACTTTGTCCTAGAAAAACTGACTCTACCTCCCTTTGAGCCAGCAGCTTCAGTGGACTTACAATTTTTATCATGGAAGACAGCTTTCCTGTTGGCAATTACCTCAGCAAGACGGGTTTCGGAACTACAGGCCCTAATGGCAACACCACCGTTCATAATCTTTCACAGAGACAGGGTTTCCTTAAGAACCAACCCTACTTTTATGCCAAAGGTGGTATCTAGGGTTTCTTTAAATCAAGCTATTCACCTGCCTACTTTCTTCCCCAATCCTGAGAGCAAAGGGGAAAGACTGTTGCATACCTTGGACATTCATAGACAACTTCGCTACTACCTGGACAGAACCAAGACCAGTAGGAAGTCTGATCAGCTTTTTGTAGCTTACCCTGAGTACAAGGAAAAGCAATTTCCAAACAGACTATTTCAAAATGGATTGGACATTGCATCAGATTTTGTTATTCCTTCCATGGGAAGAATGTTCCAGCCAATGTCAGACCACACTCCACCAGAGCTACAGCCACCTCTACAGCATTCTTAAGAGGGGTGCCTACAAAAGACATTCTAGAAGCTGCTACATGGAGCTCCGTGCATACATTCTCCAAACACTACAATCTCCCTTTATATTCCAGATCCAGAGCAGGCTTTGCTTCGGCAGTCCTGCAGGGTTTGATTGACACACCATCTCTTTCCTAGAGCATTCCTCCTCCCCCAGCTAAGCTATGGTATTCAACCCATATGTTCACGAAAAGTATGCAACAACACAAGAACGAAGCAGTGGAAGAAGTATGTAGCTGCTCGTACGACAGGACACAAGTATATATCCAAAATAGATTTTATTTGTAGATCAACAAACGGCCATAGATCAAAACAAAACTGGTTAAGCGCTTTCGGCTGTACCCCAGCCTTCCTCAGAACAACTAATGAGGTGTGCTAAAGGTATATATATACATCCAGCTAGTCACAATTAAGTAATTAATTAATTAATCAATCAAGCCAGCTGAAAGCCCGCCAAAACCAACAAAAACTGAATAAAAATCTGAATAAAACTGAATTGCTTTAAAAAATTACTTTAAAAAGATGTCTGCTAGGCTGTAGTGCAATACTGTGTTGTTTTAAAAAACTTTAAAATATTTACAATAATATGTGCCATACATATACTAGTTCTAAACGCTCAATAAGTTCAAAAAGTTAAAAATGTAATAAAACAAGTGTTGGATGTAACATTACTACAAAATCTATTACATTCAGCGGACCAATACACATGTCCTTACAAATATCCCAATCATTTATGCTTGTGTTTATTCTAATGCTAAAAAGGGTTTTAAGCTAATGAAATCATTGAGGCCAGGAGGTCTTGTAGAATCTGTTATGATTTGCCATTTACTTTCACAAAATGATAGTTTCATTTTCCAATCCCCTCCAAAAGGTGTACAATCAATCTGTTCAATAATGGAAAATAAGAAGCAGTGGTCTTCCCCTTTGTCTAGAATGTGTCTGTATAGTTGGACAGAACCAAGACCAGTAGGAAGTCTGATCAGCTTTTTGTAGCTTACGCCCCTGGAGTACAAGGAAAAGCAATTTCCAAACAGACTATTTCAAAATGGATTGGACATTGCATCAGATTTTGTTATTCCTTCCATGGGAAGAATGTTCCAGCCAATGTCAGACCACACTCCACCAGAGCTACAGCCACCTCTACAGCATTCTTAAGAGGGGTGCCTACAAAAGACATTCTAGAAGCTGCTACATGGAGCTCCGTGCATACATTCTCCAAACACTACAATCTCCCTTTATATTCCAGATCCAGAGCAGGCTTTGCTTCGGCAGTCCTGCAGGGTTTGATTGACACACCATCTCTTTCCTAGAGCATTCCTCCTCCCCCAGCTAAGCTATGGTATTCAACCCATATGTTATGACTGCAGTTGCATTCTTGAAGGACATAGTACAGTTTTGTACCTACCATAAATGTAGATGTCCGATAGATATGCAACTGCAGTCTGATTTTCCCTCCCTCCAATCCCCTCTATGCCTTGGGTCCACTCCTATCCCTGTTTCTCTTAGCTGGGGATATCTGTTATGGTGTATCTGTTTATTGCTTACTTATTTGTCTGGAATCCTGTTTTTGTCTTCCAATTTGATTACAGCCTTCCTTGGAGGGCACCTGGCATCTGGGGCAAGAAACACTGAAGAAAATGGCGTCGGCTGATGCTTATGTACTCCAGCCGCTCTGACGTCGGAGAGAAATGCAACATCAGCCGACGTCGGACCCAGACTTTGGAATCCGGCCGACCGAGGGCTGCCTGAGGCAGGACAACCCATATGTTATGACTGCAGTTGCATATCTATCAGACATCTACATTTATGGTAGGTACAAAACTGTACTTTTTCTCATCCCTTGCTAAGACAGTTTCTAAGGGGAATAAAGAATATCAAACCTCCCAGAAAACAGCCAGTACCTGCATGGGATCTCAATTATGTGTTGGAAAAATTAACTCTTCCTCCATTTGAGCCAGCAGCAAGTTCAGAAATGCAATTTCTTTCATGGAAGACGGCCTTCTTATTGGCAGTCACACCTGCAAGAAGAGTTTCGGAAATACAGGCACTCATGGCAGTGCCTCCCTTCCTCATTTTTCATCAAGACAGAGTTTCTCTAAGAACCAATCCTACATTCATGCCCAAAGTTATTTCCAGGGTGTCTCTAAATCAAGCTATTCACCTGCCTGCATTCTTCCCCAATCCTCAAAATAGGGGGGAAAAGCTACTGCATACTTTGGACATACACAGACAACTACGTTACTACTTGGACAGGACTAAGGCCACCAGAAAGTCTGACCAACTGTTTGTAGCCTATGCTGCTGGAATGCAAGGAAAAGCCATCTCCAAACAATTTCAAAATGGATTGGACATTGCATCAGATTCTGCTATTCATTCCATGGAAAAGGTGTGCCAGCCAATATTAGGCCACATTCCACCAGAGCTATGGCCGCTTCCACTGCTTTCCTAAGAGGAGTGGCAACAAAGGACATTTTAAAGGCTGCTACATGGAGCTCCGTGCATACATTTACCAAGCACTACAACCTGCCCTTATATTCCAGATCCCGAGCAGGCTTTGCTTCGGCAGTCCTGCAGGGGTTTTAGCTACACCATCCTTATCTTAGTTCCATCCACCCCCAGCTTGGCTATGGTATTCAACCCATATCTTATGACTGCAGTTGCATTCTTGAAGGACATAGTACAGATATCCTTCAAGGATGCATCTGCAGTCCTAACAAATGGGTTGTCCTGCCTCAGGCAGCCCTTTGGTCGGCCGGATTCCAAAGTCTGGGTCTGGCCTCGGCTGATGTCGCACTTCACCCGACGTCATAGCTGCAGTTCTGCGGGTATAAAGGCATCAGCCGACGCCATTTTCCTCAGTCTTTCTTGCCGCGTGGCGCCCGAAGCAGAAGCTGTTTGCAAGTGCCGGTCGGTCAGAACCAGAGATTGCTACTACCGAAGACTTCGAAAAAGCTAAGTACCCCGTTGGGGACTCTTTCTTGCCTCAGCCGATGTCAGAAAAAGTGAATAACTGTTTAACTTGTGGGAAACAAATACCTCATAAAGATTTCCACTCTTACTGCCTACCTTGTTTAGGCCCAGACCACGACGTAGCAGCTTGTCTAGCCTGTGCTTCCTTCAACCGACGGACACTTAGACGTCGGTCGGAGTTTGCAGAGGAGTTTTTCGGCTCCGCTTTTGCTTATAACATGTCGTCGGAGACTCCGACTTCACAATTAGCTAAGAAACGTAAGGAAAAGGACCGACACTCGCGGTCCGCGGTTTCGGCCGAAACCGCGGTTAAGCCAACCGCGAGTGTCTCTGTTTCAGCTGAAACCGAGTCCGCGGTTCTTCCTTCGGCCGAAAGCATGCCTCCTACAACCGAGGCCTCATCCAGCATGGCTGAATCTGCTACGGAAATTCCACCTGCTCTTTCAGGTTCCCAGGATTTATCAGATACTATCCCCTTAGATATATCTACTCGTGCACGTGGAGCTGCTAGGCCCCCTGCATCCATGTCAATTAAGGCTTTTGCCAGGGCTAAAGCAGCTAAATCAACAAAGACCGTGCCTGCTAAAACCCCCTCTCACAGACCTAGCTCTAGTACTCAAATGCTTAGTCTAGCAGAGGATCTCATTTCCTTGATCAGGGGATCCCAGCCTCACCCCTGACAGGGCCTCTCACCCCCCTCCAGAGAAGAGGCCTAGAGCAGAGCCCCCTGAGACAGTTTCTACTGATTACTCCTCTGATGATTCAGACAATACAAATCCCCCAGAAGGCCCTTATTCTCCATATGAGGACTCAGATGCAGAAGACTCCATCCCTTCTGCCTCTCCTCCTGAGGAATTTTCTTTTGGGGAAACCTTGCATGCTATGAGAGAACAGTTTCAATGGCAGGGCCAGGATTTTTCAGACTCTAGGAAAAGGCTTAGGACTTTTTTACATTTGCCACAGCATAGGCCTTTAGCCATTCCTCCAGTACTTACAGTTGTGGATGATGCATTTAGTGATGCTTGTACTGCTCCTGACTCTCTTCCTCCGGCCCCTGCTAAGCCCGACAGATACTACAGGGTTCCGGACACACATTATCACTTGTATAAGGCTCCTATTGCAGATCCTGAAACGATTTCACAGGGCCCCAAAGCTGTAGCAGCTGCCTCTACCAAAAACCCCTTCCCCTCTGAAAGAGAATCTAGGGCTTTAGAGAGATGGGGTAAAAAAGTGTATACTTCTGCTACTCTTTCAGCCAGGGCCTTAAACTGTCAATTCCACATGATTCAATATCAGGAATTCCTGTTAGATCAGTTAACTAAAAAACTGTCCTCACCTGAGCCTTTAGACCGTAAGTCCCTTCAGGATTTGGTACATAACACTCAGCAGGTCAGTAATCATTCCTTAAAATGCGGCTATGATGCACTGGAGGCCTCCTTTAGATCAGCTATGACTGGTACAGTGATCAGAAGGCATGCATGGTTAAAAGAGCAGTCCTTACCAGACCATGTAAAGTCCAAGCTTCTAGATGCTCCCATGGAAAAGCACAGTTTGTTTGGTTCCCCTGCACAGCAAGTGTTGAAGAAGGTGGAAGAAAAAGCTAAATCTGTCCAGACAGTCAAGGATTTCTTACAGGTCCAGCCTCCGAGGTTTAGTAGGAACTGGCCTTCCAAGAATTGGTCCTTTCCAGACACCACAAGAGCACAGAGAAGCAGGAATAGACGCCCAAGAGGCAGAGGTCAATCCAGAGGTGCCTACAGGGGACGTCAGTGGCAGCCTAACAGCCAGAGAAGTACTGCCACAGATCCAGCCACTGCCACTTCCACAGGACAATCACAGTGACTTGGCTCTGAAACCGCCTACCAGGGAACAACTAGAAGCACCCTTAGGCGGAAAGTTAGCCTTATTTTCAGTAAATTGGCATTACATTACAGGAGACAAATGGATTTTGCAGACAATAGACAAAGGCTACAGGTTTCACTTTCATACTCTTCCAAGGAAGAGAGGAATGCCAAACCTACCTCCAAACCAAAAGACAAACGCTCTACAGCAAATAGACCACTTACTAAGGATGAGAGCTATAGAAAAGGTACCGGCTATGGAACAAGGACAAGGATTTTATTCCAGGCTTTTCCTGGTACCAAGAAAGGAAAACCAATGGAGACCTATCCTCGACCTGTCCGCTCTGAACACATATCTTATTGTTCCAAAATTCAAGATGCTGACCCTACAGCAACTTCTTCCCATGCTGGGCAAGGAGTCTTGGCTGGTGACTCTGGATCTCAAGGAGGCATACCTGCACGCCCCCATACGACCAAATTGCAGAAGATACCTCAGATTTCTTGCAGGATCAGAGCATTATCAATTCTCAGCATTGCCTTTTGGCTTATCTACTGCGCCCAGAGTATTCACGAAATGCCTGGCATCAGTAATTGCTCATTGCAGGCTTCAGGGAATTCAAATTTATCCATACCTGGACGACTGCCTGTTACAAGCGGACAGCAAAGACAAATTAACAAAAGATTTAAAAAAGGTTATTCACCTACTACAAGCCCTGGGATACACAGTCAACACAAAAAAGTCAAGGCTGATCCCATCCCAAAGAATAACTTTTTTGGGTGCAGAACTGGACACATCAAACCAGATGGCATTCCTCTCAGCAGAAAAGCAGAAGCAACTACCACCTTATTTCATGGCATTAACAGCACAGAACCAGCTTACAGCAAGGAAAATCCTGCAAGCCCTGGGTTACATGGCATCCTGCATAATATTGATTCCACATGCCAGACTACATATGAGGAAGTTGCAATGGCACCTGAGGAATTTATGGTCTCAGCACAAGCAGAGCCTAGAAACCCAAATTCCAATTATTCCATGCCTGAAGCAAGAATTCCAGTGGTGGGCCCAGGCCTGTCAATTGAACAAAGGACTGCCCTTCCACAGGCCTCACCCAAACCAGACTATCACCACGGACGCCTCAGACCTCGGTTGGGGTGCACACATGGTGGACAAGTGCATACAAGGCTTATGGACTCAAGACCAGATGAATCTACACAAATCAAAAAGAGATGCTGGCAGTAAAGCAGGCAATTCAGACATTCAAACCGTTTCTACAACAGGGTCATTTGCTGATAAGGACGGACAACACCACAGTTATGTGGTATATCAACAAACAGGGAGGCACACATTCATATCCTCTATGCCAGATGGCAATGGACCTCTGGAATGTGGCCCTGAACCTCAACATACAGCTCCAGGCCATATTTGTGCCAGGAAAAGAAAATATTCTAGCAGACATCTTAAGCAGAACTACCACGGATGCCCACGAATGGATGCTGCATCCAGACATCTTCAAATCCATTACAAGGAAATGGGGACTACCAGAAATAGACCTGTTCGCATCCCCACACAACCACCAGTTGAAAAAATTCTGCACAAGGACATACCACCCACTTGCTTGGAAGGTGGACTCCCTATCCTTCAGTTGGGAAAACCTGACAGCATATGCATTCCCACCTCTACCTTTGATGCACAAAGTGCTACTGAAGATCAAAGAAGATCACCCAAGGATCATCTTGATAGCTCCAGACTGGCCGAGGCAACATTGGTACCCTACTAAGGAGTATGTCTCGGGAACACGCATGGCCTCTACCCTTACTACCTCTGCTGCTAACACAGAACAACTTCAAAATCCTGCATCCAAACTTGAAAACACTGCAGCTAGCTGCTTGGAACATTACATAAGACAACATAACCCAGATTTATCTCAAAGGGTTAAAGACATTATCTTGGAGGCTCGCAGACCCTCAACAAGGAAAACTTATTCAGCAAAATGGAAAAGATATCTCATTTGGAGTACAACAAAAGGATTAGATGCATCATTGGCAAACATAGCTAACATCCTGGAATATTTAGCAGAGCTTTTCCACAATGGCCTGTCTTACTCCTCCATTAAGATTCATGCATCAGCAATTTCAGCACAATACAACATGGATCCTCCAGTCTTTTCTCAACCTCTGCTCAGGCAGTTTCTGAGAGGAATTAAAAATGTAAAGCCACCAAGGAAACCACCATTGCCTACATGGGACTTGAACTTTGTGTTAGAAAAGTTGACACTACCCCCTTTTGAACCAGCAGCAACAGCAGAATTACAGTACTTATCTTGGAAAACTGCATTCCTGCTTGCAATCACTTCAGCTAGAAGGGTTTCTGAATTACAGGCATTAATGGCAGTACAACCCTTCCTTATCTTCCATCAGGATAGAGTGTCCATGAGAACTAATCCTACCTTTATGCCAAAAGTGGTCTCCAGGGTATCTTTAAACCAAGCAATACAACTACCAACATTCTTCCCCAACCCGCAGAACAGGGGGGAAAGATTACTGCATACCTTGGATGTGCACAGACAATTGCGCTACTACTTGGACAGAACAAAGAACAATAGAAAAACTGACCAGCTTCTGGTAGCATATGCAACAGGAATGGAAGGAAAAGCAATTTCCAAACAAACAATCTCAAAATGGATAGGAAATTGCATTAGATTTTGTTACTCTTTTCATGGAAAGGCAACTCCAGAAAACATCAGACCTCACTCCACAAGGGCTACAGCCACTACTACAGCTTTCTTACGAGGAGTGGCTACCAAAGACATTTTAGAGGCTGCTACCTGGAGCTCCGTGCATACATTTGCCAAGCATTATAATCTACCTTTATACTCCAGATCCCGAGCAGGTTTTGCCACTGCTGTTTTGCAAGGGATCTTAACTACACCATAAACTCTTAGTGCCTCCTCCCCCAGTTTGGCTATGGTATTCTACCCATTTGTTAGGACTGCAGATGCATCCTTGAAGGACATAGTACAGTTTTGTACCTACCATAAATGTAGATGTCCGAGAGGTATGCATCTGCAGTCAGGATTACCCACCCTCCTTCCCCTCTGTGGTACTCCTAGGGTATTTGCCCATCTTGTAGCTAGCTGGGGGAATCTATTATGGTGTATTTGTTTGTATATATGTATATACATGTTTATTTGTATTTGCTCTCTATTGTTTGGAAACATTTGCATTTATCCAAATTTAGCCTTCCTAGAGGGCACCTGGCATCTGGGGCAAGAAACACTGAGGAAAATGGCGTCGGCTGATGCCTTTATACCCGCAGAACTGCAGCTATGACGTTGGGTGAAGTGCGACATCAGCCGAGGCCAGACCCAGACTTTGGAATCCGGCCGACCGAAGGGCTGCCTGAGGCAGGACAACCCATTTGTTAGGACTGCAGATGCATACCTCTCGGACATCTACATTTATGGTAGGTACAAAACTGTACTTTTTGTACCTACCATAAATGTAGATGTCCGATAGACATGCAACTGCAGTCGGATTTTCCCTCCCACCTACCCCTCTGTATCCTTCTTTTTGGGTCCTTCCCCCCCCCCCGTTTCCCATTAGCTGGGGGTATTCCTATGGTGTATCTGTTTATTACTGTTGTGCATGTTTGGGATTATTTTTATCCATTTACCAAATTCAGCCTTCCTAGGAGGGCACCTGGCATCTGGGGCAAGAAACACTGAAGAAGATGGCGTCGGCCGATGCCTTTATACGCCAGCCGTGGTGACGTCAGAGAGGAGGCGACACCAGCCGACGCCGGACCCAGACTTTGGAATTCGGCCGACCGAGGGCTGCCTGAGGCAGGACAACCCATATGTTATGACTGCAGTTGCATATCTATCGGACATCTACATTTATAGTAGGTACAAAACTGTACTTTTCCCATCCTCCAGCCCCCTTGTCTGTCTCTCTCTCTCTCTTCCTCTCCCTTACAGGGCTATTGGTATTTACTTTTCTATTGGTGGTGTTACTCCACCATAACTTAGCTCCATATTGGGGGCTCCTGACATTTGAGGTAAGAAAAACTGATGTAATGGCATCGGCTGCCTGTTTTTATACCACTGACGACCTGATGTCAGTCCTACAGCGATCGACGTAGAAATACTAAGCCTCTGGTGTTCAGGCCGTATGAGGGCTACCCCTGGCAGAATAACCCAAGTGTGATGACTGCAACAGTGAATACATTCGAACATCTACATTCATGGTAAGTATACGCAACTGTACTTTATAGAAATTCAAAAACTGTTGGACAAAAGAATCATCCAAGAAGTCCCACCAGGTCAGTGAGGAGCCAGAGTTTACTCAAGATTCTTTTTAGTGCTAAAAAAGACAGGGGACTGGAGACCAATTTTGGATGTCTGTTGAGCAAATCAGTTCGACAAATGAAGTTCTTGGATGGTCATGGTACAGTCCATTCTTCTGTGTTTAGGAAAGGACAACTGGATGTGCTCTATAGATTTTCAGGATGCATATTACCACATAAAAATAGACAAGCACTCCAGAAGGTTCCTCTGTTTCCTGCTAGGATGCAGTCATTGCCAATTCAGGGAGCTACCCTTTGATCTCGCCACATCCCCCAGGGTGTTCACCAGATGTATTGTAGCAGTAGCATTTCACTTGAGACTGCAAGGATTCTGGGTGTTTCCGTACTTGGACGACTGGTTCATTACCTCTCCAATCAGGCATCGACTCATACAAGCAAGGGACTATGTTCTCTAAACCTGTGCATACCTAGGGATAACTGTCACTCAAGAAAACTCCCAACTATCTCCAAATCAGAGCTTGGAGTTTGTAGGGGCAGTGCTTAATATGAATACAACCCGTAGCATCTCTCCCTCCCAGTGAGACTTCAAAAAAATCGTAGCCCAGGTCCAAAAAAATAATACGCAGCAAGAAAGTTCCCACTTGCCTAGTTTTACAGGCCCTAGGTTCTATGGCAGCGACAATTACTTTCATTCCCCTAGTCAGCCAGGTATCACATGAAAATCCGACAATGGCTACTAGCTTCTCAGTGGTCAATAGTGTATCAACCCATGTCACATCAGATTCTGAGCAACAATCACTGTAGAAAGATAAGCTTGGTGCATTCACTTCAAGGAAATTCTTCTAGGTTGCCCCTTCATCCTTCCAGAGCCCAAGGCCATAGTGACCACTGACACCTCCCAGATGGGGTGGGTGGCATTTTCTGAGCAAGACTGTCAAAGGCACTTGGTCTCCTACAGGGGGCAACTTGCATATAAATGCTCTAGAACTAAGAGAGTTGCTGTTAACATTACAAGCCTTTCAGTCTGCTCTTCTGTGGGAACAATTGTAAATGTTCATCGTGTTACAATGCTGCAGTCATCACACTTGGGTTATCCTGCCGTCAGACGGTCCTGCAGTTGGCCAGAGTTCCAAAGTTTTGGTCCGGCGTCGGTTGCTGTCGCCGCCTCCCTGACGTCAGTGCGACGGGTATAAAAGATGCAGCCGACGCCATTTTATCCAGTCTTTCTTGCCGCGCGGTGCCTGAAGCAGAAGCAGTTCGCAAGTGCCGGTCGGCCAACTCCTGAGATTTTCTTCCCGAATTCAGAACCGAAGTCTTCTAGAAAAGCTAAGTACCCCGTTGGGGAAACTTTTTCTTGCCTCAGACCAATGTCAGTAAAAGTTAATAACTGTATTTCTTGTGGGAAGCAAATACCTCATAAGGATTTCCACTCCTATTGTATTCCATGCCTAGGCCCTGACCACGACGTCACTGGTTGTCTGTTTTGTGCTGGGTTTAACAAGCACACTATTAAACGTCGGTTTGATTTTGCCCAACTTTTTTTGGTAGAAAATTCAATTATACCATGCCGTCGGAAATTCCAACGACCGCAATGCATAAAAAGCGCAAGGACATGGACAGGCATCCGAGGCCCAAAACGGACGACGAGGCCTCTTCTAGGCTGGTCGTCAGTTCTCCGGTTTTCAGCGAGGCGCCTACGCAGCCCCTGACGACCGCTTCCACAGAACCACAGACCGCCTCCGATTCCCACGTGGAGCTGGCTGTGCCTTCGGACGCACTAGGCCTTCAGTTTACCGATCCTAAACCTACAGAGGAAACCGAAGTAGCTGAGCATTCCACAGCTACAGAGGGTGTTTTCAGACCTACCCAGTTAACTATTAAACCCTCTGTTAAATCTAAGCCCCCCTTAAAAGCAAAGACACAGACACAACTTTCTCCAGGACAGGCTTCCATGCCTAAGAAACAGGTACTGAAAATGGCCAAGGACCTGATCACTCTGATCAGGGGGTCCCATCCTCCTCCTGATAAAAGGCCCAGGCAGGATGCAGACTATGAATCTTCTGCTCAGGTGTTCCTCTCCTCTGACTCTTCCTCGGACCTAGGATATTCTTTACCCCCTTATGAGGATTCTGATGCTGAGAAATCAATTCCATCAGGCTCTCCGCCTGAGGATTACTCCTTTGGGGAGACCCTACATACCATGAGAGAGCGTTTCCATTGGGAAGGCCAGGATTATTCAGAATCCAAGAAAAGACTCAGAGACTTCCTTTTATTGCCCCAACACAGACCCCTTGCTATTCCACCAGTTTTAGACATTGTGGATGATGTGTACACTGAATCCAGTTTGAACCCGGACTCCTTAACCCCAGCCCCAGTTAAACCTGATAAATATTACAGAGTCCCTGACTCTCACAAATTTCTGTACAAAAGCCCTGTTGCCGACCCTGAAACTATTTCTCAGGGACCCAAAGGGATTAAGGCCTCATCAGCAAAAAACCCAGTCCCCTCGACAGTGATTCCAGAGCATTAGTCAGATGGGGAAAAAAGGTATATACTTCTGCAACTTTAGCAATGAGAGCCTTGAATTGCCAGTTTCACATGCTAAAATATCAGCAATTTTTGATGTCTCAGTTGTAACAAAAGATGCTACCAGAATCAGATCCTCCTAACTTAAAAGAAATGCAGGATTTATTGCATGCAGCTGAACAAGTGGGAAAACATACTTTGCAATGTGGGTTTGATTCCTTAGAGGCCTCCTGTAGAGCAGCAGTTACAGGCTCTGTCATTGGAAGGCATGCTTGGTTAAAAGAACATACGTTACCAGATCATGTTAAGGTCAAATTATTGGATGCACCTTTGCAGCGGGATGTGCTGTTTGGAGTTAAGGCAGAGGAGGTATTAAAGAAGATGGAGGATAACGCAAAATCTATGCAAACGGTGAAAGATTTCTTAAAGGTTCAGCCTCCTCGTTTTTGCAGAAATTGGCCAACAAAGAATTGGTCCTTTCCAGTCACAGATAGACCTCAAAGGGGCAGATACAGACATCCAAGAGGTAGAGGTCAGACACAAGGCCCTTACAGGCCTCGACAATGGGGCACACCAGGCCAGAAAGAAGGGGAAGACAGGCCTCAACCTTATAAAAAACAGCCTCAATGACTTTCCACTACAGCTGCCAAGCAGCTCTCTTGGCAGCCCCCTTAGGAGGAAAACTGGCACTTTTCTATCACAACTGGCATTGCATCACCAAAGACAAGTGGGTTCTCAACATCGTATCTCAAGGTTACAGGTTCCATTTCCACACCTTGCCAACATTAAAAGGAATGCCAAATCTGCCACCAAATCAAGGGGCAGAGGCTCAAAAACAAATTACAGCAGTCGTGGACATGAGAGCTATTCAAAAGGTACCACCACAAGGACAAGGATTTTACTCCAGACTTTCTGGTTCCCAGAAAGGACAAAGCCTGGAGACCCATTCTGGACCTTTCCACACTAAACACTTGCCTGGATGTTCCGAAATTCAAAATGTTGACACTACAGCAGCTTCTTCCCATGCTGGGCAAGAAAGCTTGGCTCGTGACTTTGGACCTCAAAGAGGCATACCTGCATGTCCCTATCAGACAAAAACTGCAGAAGATACCTCAGATTTCTAGCAGGTTCAATGCACTATCAATTATCTGCACTGCCCTTTGGCTTATCTGCTACGCCCAGGGTCTTCACAAAGTGCCTGGCACCAGTAATTGCATTTTGCAGGCAAAAAGGAATTCATTTATCCATACCTGGACGACTGCCTGATTCAAGCAGAGAGCAAGGACATTCTACTAAAGCATCTGGCGTACGTAAAACAGTTAAGTTGCCTGAGGTGCTCAGTAAACGAAAAGAAATCAAAACTAGTGCCCTCACAACAGATAATATGCCTGGGTGCCAGCTTGAACACAACGGCCCAGATTGCTTATCTCACGCCAGACAAGCAAAACAACTGACTCAATATTTTCAATTAATGGCAACAAAGACCCAACTCCCTGCAAGAAAAATTCTCCAGGCCTTGGGCTACATGGCATCTTGCATACTACTAATTCCATATGCCAGACTGCATATGAGGAAACTGCAATTGTACCTAAAGAGTGTGTGGTCTCAACACTGTCAAAGTTTGGAAACCGTTATACCACTAATTCCTTGCCTACAACAGGAGTTTCGATGGTGGGCACAAGCTTGTCACCTCAACAAGGGACAGCCTTTCACTCAACCCACAGCCAGGCAGACACTGACAACAGATGCATCGGATTACGCCTGGGGAGCACACATGGCAGGAAAATGTATCCAGGGCGAGTGGCCCACAGAGCAAAGACATCTCCACATCAATCAAAAAGAGATGCTAGCTGTACAAAATGCTGCTATAGCTTTCAAAGACCTACTGCATCCAGGGCAGTTACTACTAAAGACAGACAACACCACAGTTATGTGGTACATAAGCAAGGGGGCACGCACTCCTACCCCTTCTGCAGACAAGCCATGACTTTGTGGAATACAGCTCTAAACTACCAAGTTCACCTGCAAGCACAATTCCTGCCAGGAGAGAAAAACACACTGGCAGACGACCCAAGCAGAAACATTATGGACCCACACTAATGGGAACTGAGCCCACAAATATTCAGAATGATAACACAAAAATGGTGGAACCCAGACATAGATCTGTTTGCTTCACCCAAAGAACTGCCAATTACAGAAAATCTGCACAAGGAGCTACCATCCACAAGCATGGAAAGTGGATGCCCTCTCATTCAGCTGGAAAAAACTACAAGTATATGCCTTCCCTCCTTTACCGCTCCTTCCAAAGGTACTCATAAAAGCCAGGCAGGAAGAGACAAAAATTATCCTGATTGCACCAGACTGGCCACACCAGCACTGGTACCCAATCTTAAAGAACTTACAAGAACCACCCAGGATTTTGCCTTAAATCCCACAGCTGCTGACACAGCACAACAATCAGATACTTCACAGCCAGCTAAAGACCTTAAATCTAGCTGCATGGAAAATTCCTTAGCCAAGCAAGCAATGCCTCTCTCCAAAGCTGTTATGGATGTCATTCTGGAGACCAGAAGGCCTAGCACCAGGAAAGCATACTCGGATAAATGGAAGAGATTCTGTGCCTGGAACCAAGCACACAGCCTTGACCCTCTTGTCCCAAACATTCCTCAGATACTGCAATACTTAACTGAGATGCTGGACAAAGGCCTCTCTTTTTCATCCATCAAGATCCACGCCTCAGTTATCTCTACTCATTACAACATGGATCCACCATTTTTTTTCTAATCCTTTGCTCAAACAATACCTCAGAGGGGCTAAAAACATAAGACCGCCCCGTAGAGTACCCACACCAACTTGGGACCTCAACTTTGTTTTGGAAAAATTAACTTTACCTCCTTTTGAGCCAGCTAACACGGCAGAATTAAAATACATCTCTTGGAAAACTGCTCTGCTACTGGCAATATCATCAGCATGAAGAGTTTCAGAATTACAGGCACTAATGGCAGTGGAACTTTTCCTCATCTTCACCAGGACAGGGTGTCTTTACGAACTAACCCTATGTTTATGCCAAAGGTGGTATCAAGTGTGGCTCTAAACCAAACTATTCACTTGCCAACTTTCTATCCAAAACCACAGAACAAAGGGCAGAGACTACTACATTCTTTGGACATTCACAGACCGTTACGCTTCTATTTGGACAAAACCAAAGCTTTCAGAAAAACTGAGCAATTATTGGTAGCATATGCTGCAGGAGCACAGGGAAATGCCATTTCAAAGCAGACTATTTCAAAATGGATAGGACACTGTATACGTTTCTGCTATACCCACCATGGGAAACCTGTACCTAGCAGCATTAGATCTCACTCCACCAGGGCAACAGCCACTTCAACTGCCTCCCTCAGAGGAGTACCTACCAAGGATATTTTGGAAGCAGCAACATGGAGTTCTGTGCATACCTTCACCAAACATTACCATTTGCCTTTATACTCCAAATCCAGAGCTGGCTTCGCCACTGCTGTACTGCAGGGCCTTATAGCCACCCCTAATGCCTTATAGATCCAACCTCCCTACCTCAGCTTTGGGACTCCACCCAAGTGTGATGACTGCAGCAGTGTAACACGATGAACATAGTACAGATGTTCGTGTTACACTGCTGCAGTCATTACACTTGGGTTATCCTACCGTCAGGCGGTCCTGCAGTCGGCCAGAGTTCCAAAGTCTTGGTCCTGCGTCGGTTGCTGTCGCTTCTTCCCTGACATCAGTGCGCCAGGGGTATATAAGATGCATCCGACACCATTTTCTTCAGTCTTTCTTGCCGTGTGGTGCCCGAAGCAGAAGCAGTTCGCAAGTGCCGGTCGGCCGACTCCTGAGATTTTCGAAGTCGAATTTCAGATCCGAAGTCTTCAATAAAGCTAAGTACCCCATTGGGGAAACTTTTTTTTTTCTTGCCTCAGACCGATGTCAGAAAAAGTTAATAATTCTATTTCTTGTGGGAAGCAAATACCTCATAAGGACTTCCACTCTTACTGTATTCCATGCCTAGGCCCTGATCACGACGTCACTAGTTGCCGGTTCTGTGCTAGTTTTAACAAACGCACTATAAAAAGACGTTTTGATTTTACTTTGCACTACTTTGGCCGAAGGTTCAGTTATACTGTGCCATCAGATCTACCGATGACTGCAATACCGAAAAAAACGCAAGGTCCAAAACCGATGAAACATCTTCTAGGCCAGTCGCCGGTTATCAGTGAGGCACTTTCGCAGCCCCTGACACCCGCTACCTCAGAGCCACAGGCCGCCTCCGACTCCCATGTGGAGACAACCAGGCCTCTCGAAACTCAAGGTATTGGGCCTACGGAGACTAATCCCTCAGATGGGTCATGAGCCGCTGAGCAGGCATCTGCTTCTGAGGGTGTTTTTAGACATTCACAACTTACCATTAAAACAACAGCCAAGACAAAAGTACCATTAAGGACAAAGAAACAAGTACAGCATTCTCCTGGACAGTCCTCCATGCATAAGAAACAGATGCTCAAAATGGCCGAAGACCTCATTACTCTAATCAGGGGTTCCCATCCCCCTCCGGAGAAAAGGCCTAGGCAAGATAGAGACTATGATTCCTCTGATAAGGTTTCTATTTCCTCTTCAGACCAGGGATACTCTCTACCCCCCTATGAGGACCCTGATGCTGAATAATCTATCCCTTCAGCCTCTCCTCCTGAGGATTAATCTTTTGGGGAAACTTTACATACCATGAGGGAGCATTTCCATTGTGAAAGTCAGGATTACTCAGAATCCAAGAAAAGGCTCAGGGATTTCCTTTTATTGCCTCAGCACAGGCCCCTGGTTAGTCCGACTGCGCTAGATATTGTGGATGTGTTCTCTGAATCCAGCTTATCTCCTGATTCTTTGCCCCCTGCACCAGCCAAGCCCGATAGGTAATACAGAGTCCCTGACTCTCAAGTTTCTTTATAAAAACCCTTCTGCTGATCCAGAAACTATTTTCCAGGGTCCAAAAGGGGTTAAGGCTTCCATTGCAAAAAATCCAGTACCCTCTGACAGAGATTCCAGAGCTTTGGATAGATGGGGGTAGAAAGTATACACTTCTGCAACTTTAGCAGTAAGAGCTTTAAATTGCCAGTTTCACATGCTTAAGTACCAACAATATTTAATGGCTCAATTAAAACAGAAAATGCTTGCAAGCTCAGAAGCTCCTGATTGTAAAGAAATGCAGGATTTATTGCACGCTGTTGAACAGGTGGGAAAACATACTCTGCAATGTGGTTTTGATTCTTTAGAGGCCTTTTGTAGAGCCGCAGTTACAGGTTCTGTGATTCGAAGACATGCTTGGTTAAAAGAACAGAGTTTACCTGATCATGCAAAGGCAAAATTATTGGATGCTCCTTTACAGCATGATACCTCATTTGGTGTTAAGGCAGAAGAGGTGTTAAAGAAAATGCAGGATAAAGCTAAATCTATGCAAACAGTCAAGGATTTCTTACAGGTACAGCCACCTCATTTTAGCAGAAATTGGCCAACTAAGAATTGGTCCTTTCCAGTGTCAGACAGGCCACAGAGAGGCAGATACAAACGCCTAAGAGGCAGATCTCAACCCCAAGGCTCAAACAGACAACGACAGTGGGGCACCTCAACCCTAAAAGGAGGTGAGGACAAGTCTCAACCTTACAGAAAACAGTCACAATGACTTTCCCCTTCGTACGCCATGCACTTCCCTTTTGGAAGACCCCTTGGGGGGAAAACTAGCACTTTTTTCTCAAAACTGGCAAACAATCACCCAAGACAAATGCGTTTTGAATATTGTGTCTCAAGGTTACAGGTTCCACGTTCATACTTTACCAAGGCTAAAAGGAATGCCAGACCTGGCACAAAAACAAATTTCAGCCCTCATGGATATGAGAGCTATTCAAAAAGTACCACAGCAGGAACAAGGACAAGGATTTTACTCAAGGCTCTTCCTGGTCCCCAGAAAGGACAAGGCCTGGAGGCCCATACTGGACTTTTCAATTCTAAATTCTTACCTGGATATTCCAAAATTCAAAATGTTGACATTACAGCAGCTTCTACCCATGCTGGGCAAGAAGGCTTGGCTTTTTACACTGGACCTCAGAGGCATACCTGCATGTCCCTATCAGACAAAATTGCAAAAGATACCTCAGATTCAAAGCTGGTACAATGCACTACCAATTCTCTGCACTGCCCTTTGGCTTATCTACTGCGCCCAGGGTCTTCACAAAGTGCCTGGCACCAGTAATTGCATTTTGCAGACAAAAAGGAATTCAAATATATCCATACCTGGACGACTGCCTCATTCAAGCCAAGACAATGGACATTCTTCTACAACATCTGGCGTTTGTAAAAAGGTTGTTAATTTCTCTAGGGTAAAAAGTAAACGAAAAGAAGTCAAAACTAGTGCCCTCACAACAGATTATATTCCTGGGTGCCAGCTTAAATACAACGGCCCAGATGGCTTACCTCACGCCAGGCAAACAAGTTCAACTAACTCAATATTTTTAGTTACTGGCAAAAAAGTCCCATCTCCCTGCAAGAAAAATTCTGCAGGCCCTGGGATTCATGGCATCCTGCATACTACTAATACCATATGCCAGACTGCATATGAGGAAATTACAATGGTACCTAAAAAGTGTTTGGACTCAACACTCTCACAATTTAGAAGCAGTAATACCAATTATTCCCTGCCTACAACAGGAGTTTCGATGGTGGGCACAGGCATGTTTCCTAAACAAGGGTCAGCCTTTCACCCTACCCACAGCCAGGCAGACTCTAACAACAGATGCTTCTGATTACGCCTGGGGGAGCACACATGGCAGGAAAATGCATTCAGGGCAAGTGGACCACAGACCAGATGCATCTTCACATCAATCAGAAAGAGATGTTGGCTGTTCAAAATGCCCTAACTAATTTCAAGGACCTTCTGCATCCAGGACAATTACTATTAAAGACAGACAACACCACAGTAATGTGGTACATAAACAAGCAAGGGGGCACTCATTCTTATCCACTATGCAGGCAAGCCATGACCTTGTGGAGTACAGCTCTAACGTATCAAGTTTACCTGCAAGCACAATTCCTGCCAGGAAAGAAAAATACTCTGGCAGACGATCTAAGCAGAAATATCATGGACCCTCATGAATGGAAACTGAATCCACAAATATTCAGCATGGTAACGCAAAAATGGGGATGCCCAGACATAGATCTTTTTGCCTCCCCACTGAATTGCCAACTACAAAAAAATCTGCACAAGGACTTATCACAAACAAGCATGGAAAGTGGATGCTCTTTTGTTCAGCTGGAAAAACCTAAAAGCTTATGCCTTCCCGCACTGCCTCTTCTTTCAAAGGTACTCCTAAAAGCCAGACAAGAAAAGCCACAGATGATCCTGATTGCTCCAGACTGGCCATGCCAGCACTGGTACCCTATCTTAAGGAACTTAGCTCAAGGCCCACCATGGATTTTCCACACCTTCTGACTCAAAACAATCAGATCCTGCACGGTCAGCTCAAAACCCTAAACCTGGCTGTGTGGCAGATTCATTAGTCAAACAAGCAACACCTCTCTCTAAAGCTGTTATGGATGTCATTTTGGAGGCCAGGAATGCTTACTCAGAAAAATGGAAGAGATTCTGCGCCTGGAACCAGGCTCAAAGCCTTGACCCTCTTGTTCCAAGCATTCCTCAGATTTTACAATACTTAACTGAGATGTTGGACAGAGGCCTATCCTTCTCATCAATTAAGATACAAGCCTCTGCCATTTCAGCACATTACAACACAGATCCTCCTTTATTCTCTCATCCCTTGCTAAAGCAGTACCTCAGAGGGGCTAAAAACATAAGACTGCCCCGGAGAGCACCAACACCAACTTGGGACCTCAGTTTCGTTTTGGAAAAACTAACCCTGCCACCTTTTGAGCCAGCCAATACAGCCGATCTAAAATTTTTATCATGGAAAACAGCTCTGCTCCTGACAGTAACTTCAGCACGAAGAGTCTCAGAGCTACAGGCATTAATGGCAGTGGAACATTTTATAATTTTTCATCAGGACAGGATTTCTTTAAGGACAAACCCTGCCTGTATGCCAAAGGTGGTATCTAGTGTGGCTCTTAACCAAACCATCCATTTGCCAACCTTTTATCCAAACCCCCAGAATAAAAGGGAGAAACGTCTGCATTCTTTGGACATACGCAGGCAGCTACGCTTCTACTTGGACAAAACAAAAGCTTTCAGGAAAACTGAGCAACTGTTTGAAGCATATGCTGCAGGATCACAGGGCAAGGCTATCTCTAAGCAGACTATATCCAAATGGATAGGACACTATTCGTTACTGCTACACACAGCATGGAAAATCAGTCACAAATAACATTAGGCCACATTCCACCAGGGCAACAGTCACTTCAACAGCCTTTCTCAGAGGAGTACCTACCAAGGAAATTTTGGAGGCTGCAACTTGGAGTTCAGTGCACACCTTTACCAAGCATTACCACCTGCCTCTACTCTAAATCCAGAGCAGGATTTGCCACTGCAGTTCTGCAGGGCCTCATAGCCAATCCTAACTCTTTATAGCCCAGCCACCCAACCTTAGCTTTGGGATTCTACCAAGTGTAATGACTGCAGTAGTGTAACACGATGAACATAGTACAGTTTTGTACCTACCATAAATGTAGATGTTCCAGTGTTCACACTGCTGCTGCAGTCCAGGTTACCCTCTCTCCATCCCCTCTGAACTACCTGGACTTATCTATACCTTTCTTTCCTATACAACCTTTGGGGTGTATTTGCTTGTAACTGAAGGTACTGCTTTTATTTTATATGTATAATTTTTATTAGCAATATGTATTGCCTACCTACTTGGGGGCACCTAACATCTGGTGCAAGAAAAACTGAATAAAATGGCATCAGATGCATCTTATATACCCCTGGAGCACTGACGTCAGGGAAGAAGAGACCGCAACCGATGCCGGACCAAGACTTTGGAACTCTGGCCGACTGCGGGACTGCCTGACGGCAGGATAACCCAAGTGTAATGACTGCAGCAGTGTGAACACTCGAACATCTACATTTATGGTAGGTACAAAACTGTGCTTTTTGTACCTACCATAAATGTAGATGTTAGAGTGTAAACACTGCTGCAGTCCAGGTTACCCTCCTTCCTTCCCCTCTTACTTTCTGGTACTTACCTAGGGCATCTACCCTTTATTACCTATGGGGAGTATTTGCTGGTAACTAAAAATGGTTGTTTGCTTTGCTTTTGTATTTTTTACTAGCAATTTGAATTGCCTACCTATTTGGGGGCTCCTGACATCTGGGGCAAGAAAAACTGAAGAAAATGGCGTTGGCTGCATCTTTTATACCCCTGTCGCACTGACGTCAGGGAGGAGGCGACCGCAACCGATGCCGGACCAAGACTTTGGAACTCTGGCCAACTGTGGGACCAACTGACGGCAGGATAACCCAAGTGTGATGACTGCAGCAGTGTTTACACTTGAACATCTACATTTATGGTAGGTACAAAACTGTACTTTCAGACATGTCAGTGGTTTGGTACATCAACAAACAGGGAGGAACCACGTCTTATCCCCTTTGTCAAGAAGCACTCAGTGTGTCAGTGGGCAGTCTCTTTCAACTGCTTTCTAATAGCAATGCACATTCCAGAGTGTTCCAGTGTGATAGCAGGCAAACTGAGCAGATGTATTCTTTAGCCTCACAACTGGTCTCTCAATCCAAAAGTGATTGAAAAGATATTTCATCACTGGGGCCAGCCTTGCTGTGACTCGTTCGCCTCTTCCCTAAACAACAAGTGCAGCAACTACTTTGCCCCGATTTCCCCCCTCCACACTTGGCCCTCCGGACTCCTATATGCCTTTCTCCCGATACCGCTAATCCCAAAATTCTTACAGAAAGCACTCTGGCTGAAGAGCAAGGGTGATCCACATTTTGGCCTCAACAGATATGCTGACAGCATGGTTCCTCCAGTTCCACTAGTGGCCAGGCATTTCAGTCTTTCATCCCCAGCATGCCAAATTCTCCTAGCTTCTCATTAACCTTCCACATGGAAATTATGCTACAGTAAATGGAAAATATTTACTGTTTGGGCTCATGAAAGGGATATTGATCCCTTTCCACTTCTTTTGATAATATACTAGAATTCGTAGCCTCTCTTTTCAATGCAGGATCTTCTGCATCTACCATTAGGATGCAGCTAGCAGTAATTTCAAATTTCCATGATGGTTTGGAAGAACATTCATTGGCTTCTCATAGACTCTACGTTTTTCTAAAACTTTTGCTCAAACTCCTTTCAAAGGTCCTACTCTACCCCTGGGACCTAAAATTGGTGCTGCAAACTAATGTACATTCTCCCATCCCTTTCAGCCTTCTGCAGACTGATCTGAAATGTTAGTCATGAAAAACATTGTTAATGGTGGCAATAACCTCTGCTAGAAGAATATCTGACATTCAGGCTTTATCATGTAAACCACCTTACCTGATCTTTCATAAGGATAGGATATCCTTACAAACAAATCTTCCTACCGAAAGTGGTATCAGTTTAATATTAATCAGACAAATAATTTCCCAGTATTCTTTCCAAATTTTTCAAACAGGTGAATACTGGCTGCATTTGGTAGATGTTCACAGACAATTACATTTTTATCTTCATAGAACAAAAGACATGAGAAAGTTTGACCAACTATTTGTCTCCTTTTCAGGTACTAATTTTGGTAAACCAGCCAGCAAAGTGAGTTTAGCCAGATGGCTCAAGGATTGTATTTCCTTTATCTGTGACAGAAGGAATATTACCTTACACAGGCCTCTTAAAGCACATTCTGTAAGATCTGTTGCTACTTCAGTAGTTTTTCAGTCTAGAGCTTCAGTGGATGATATATATGCAACATCTGATCCACAAAAAGAAAATACGCTGTAGTAACAAGGAAATCCCAAAACAGCAAAACCAGTCCAAAAACCACCAGCACTCGATAAACTCAGCTCACAATAAGGCTGCTAAAATCAACAGATTTATTGACTCCACAAAATAAGCACTGAAATAGAACTTTAACGCCACAATATGTTGCACAAACACGTTTTCATCGATAAAACGACTTCATCAGATAAAACCATGTACCATACATCACTTTAAATACACAGTTAATTAACAATAAATAAAATACTCAAATTAATCAAACAATCAAGCCAAAAAACTGCTTGTTACAGATTTAAAGTAACATACTGTTTTAGGTACATTGTAAATACTTCTAAATAAAAATAATGTTAAAATTAAACTAGTATATCAAAATTGCACAGCAGATAGAATGTATACAAAAGATATATATATATATATATATATATATATATATATATATATATATATATATATATATATATATATATATATATATATATAATGTTGTACACAAGATTTTACTTGCAAAAACTAGTAAAAAAATAAATTAAATAGTATAATACAGTTGTGTTCTATAACCATAATATATAATAATACTATATTGTATTAACCTAATAATTAAGGGTAATGAAATGAATAAATCATTACTCCATTTATATTCGTCCTAACTTAAGCTTGAGGTAAGGTACTATAGAGATAGAGTCATTAAGACCCGGAAATTTGTTGGATTCTAAGAAGATCTGCCAAAAGGTCTCTCTATGGGCTATTTTGGCCTCCCAGGGTCCGCCCCGAATGTCCTTGGGAACAGATTCTAATACAAAAAACAAAAATCTGCTCCCTCACATAAAAGTGAATGTCTATACAATGCATTCTTGGTGTTAAATCTGACCATGGTCATATTGGTGTTCATATATGCAACGGTTTTCTGTCGGTAAGATCTTACTTTTTGATCATTTTGTTCCAACACCCTCTTGATGTTGAAACCTCTCCTGAAAACTGTTTTCAAACTCTTACCCTTAAGGTTACTCAAATCAGTAAAATCTTGAAATTGTCGCCATTCTTTATCAATAATACTCCTGATATGTCCTGCATTAGCGCTATAGTCCGTAATAAAAGCAAAATTGCTAGGGAATACACCCTTGACATCCTCGTGGGGTTGACCATAAACCTCACTGGAACCCCTACCCTAATATAGGGCCAAATCTGCTGGTTCTAGCTGCCTCAACTTCCTCCCTTACAGATTCAGTCATACCAGTAGGGTACCCCCTATCCAGAAACAAGGAAGTTAATTTGTCACAATCATTCCCAAATTGCAGGTCATCTGAAGTCATACGGGAAATTCTAACATATTGTCCTTTTAGAATTCCCCTTTTTTGAAATCTGGGGTGTGAACTTTGATAATGAACATAGCTGTTAGAAAATGTAGGCTTCCTGTATATACAGGACTTGACACCATCACCATCCTTGGTGAGGGTCACGTCCAAATAGTTAACACTGTTACATGATGTTTGATGAGTAAATTTCAAAAATGTAGTAGAGCCATTAATGTAAGTAATAAAATCATCAATGCGGTGTACGGGCCCAACCCAAAAAATACAGATGTCATCTAAAAACCTACAATAATAATTCCAATAAATCGAAAATTCACTGTTGAAAACAAATTTTTTCACCCATATGGACAATATTATATCAGCGTATATGGGAGCACAATTGGCTCCCATAGAAACACTGGAGATTTGTTGGAAATATTCTCCGGAAAAGAAAAGAAAATTGTGCAAAACCAAACCCAAACGTTCAGTAATCATGTGTACATCATTACTGGTAACCCCTGGGCATGCCCATAAGGCTTCTTCCATCCATAATAGACCAATGTCTGATGGAATGACTGAAAAAAGATCTACCACATCTATGGTAAGAAATGTAACTTCAGTATTAAAAAGGTCCTTGGTCACCCCACGAAGAAAGGCCCAGGAATCCTTAAGAATGTAATTGTGTCTCCCCCATAGTTGCTTAAGTTTCCAGTCCAAAAATTTTGAGATATTATGTATTTTGGACCCTTGTGCTGCCACTATGGGTCTCATGGGTGGATCTGAAAAGTTTTTGTGAATCTTGGGCACGCCAAACAGGGTGGGTACTCTAGGATTCGGGTTGTCAAGGTATGAAAAAGTGTCCATCTCAATGACCTCCTGGTCTAACAGGTCCTTAATGGCTAAATCAATCTTTTTATATGATAGATTTATCTCATTGATAGAGGCCGAAGTATATTTAGAATAATCATGTAAAAGATGGTACATTTTAGCTTCATACAAGTTCTGATCCATTAAAACTGTACCCCCACCCTTGTCTGGCTCCATAACCCTGATAGAAAAATTATGACTCAAATCCTGCAATAGGGAGTTCTCCTCTAGGCTTAAATTGGCTACATGCTTAGCCTGATTAAGTTCCTTTCTAATTTGCTGCTCAATCCTAGTTTCTAAGTTCTTAAGTTGGGGGTGCAGCGGAGGGCTAAATGTACTGGACTTTCTTAAATGTAGACTAGCAGCCCCTGAGGTCTCCACAAACAGGTTTTCTAAATTTAATTTGCGTATAAGCAGTTTCAGGTCAAGAATAGTATGTGCTGTACTGCTACATCTACTAGGGACGAACTTAAATCCTTTCATAAATAAATTAAAACAATGGTCAGTAACAGGAAAATCACTGTAATTGTAAATATAGTAATGGTCTTTAGAATACATGAAATCACCTATTTTAGTTTCTGTAATCTTACTAGTGATTACCAATCCTGTTTCCTGTTCTTTCTCCATCCCTTGGTTTGCCCCCCTCTCCCCTGATATTAGGGAGACAACACTGGGGGTGGATGAGCCCCCACTGATGAATACCCCTGTTGGCGGATCCGTTCTGACCTTCGGGGTAAAAAATCAACCTCATTCCCCTCCATGTGTTGTTCGTTTTCAACAAAAACCTCCATGTCATGTCCCTCCTGAACAGGTTGCTCAATTTCACCCCTAAAGGTATTGTACATTCCCTGATTAACATAGGTATTACGCATATGAAATGGTGGATTGGGATACTGTCTACCATCCTGGTACTCTTTAATATCCCTGTTAAGTTTCTTGTATTTACGATTTAAAATGGTGTTACAATGCTGGTCAACCTCCTTTCTGATGTCATAATATCTAAGCTTTTCAGATTCATTATTAAACAATAAATCAGCAGTTACACTTTCATTGAACTTAAAAATATCAGCCTGCAAACAACCAATTTCTTTTACGTTCTTCTTAATAATGGCCTTAACAACCTCTAACCCACATTGATCAAAAGCTTTTATTAAGTCCATATGAAAGTCACTACCAGGAACAACCTGGTTAGGGTATTTATATACCCGCAATCCCTTTGGGACTATATTTTTCTTAAGGCATTCGGTTAAATATAAATTATCCAGTTCCAATGCTTTGTACCTGTATAAAGCGTTCTCTAATGAATGTAGGGACTCCTTGTACGTACGAGTGTCCTCGATAACACGAGTTCCCTCCTGGCTAAAACGAAAGTTAGGTTTAGAATTAAACCAGTCCTGGAACATTGATACTGGTGTTCCAGTCCTTCCCTGTGTGTTGAAAGGAATATCAGGTACATTATTGTTGACCTTTTCACGTAAAACATTTGGCGTGCGCCGAAAATCAGTCCCAGCAGAATGCTCAACAGCTTCTGGTGAGTTTGCGTGGATTGCACCATTGGAACCGGTAAACACAGGGGGTGTCGAAGTTTTAGTAACAGCCTTTAAAACCTCTCATTGTTCTGTAACTAGGCTGTTAATACCTTGACTTAATGGGGTAAGTAAATTGATGAGAAGAGTCAATTGACAGACAATTACATTTTTATCTTCATAGAACAAAAGACATGAGAAAGTTTGACCAACTATTTGACTCCTTTTCAGGTACTAATTTTGGTAAACCAGCCAGCAAAGTGAGTTTAGCCAGATGGCTCAAGGATTGTATTTCCTTTATCTGTGACAGAAGGAATATTACCTTACACAGGCCTCTTAAAGCACATTCTATAAGATCTGTTGCTACTTCAGTAGATGTCCTTCAAGGATGCATCTGCAGTCATAACATATGGGTTGTCCTGCCTCAGGCAGCCCTTCGGTCAGCCGGATTCCAAAGTCTGGGTCTGGCCTCGGCCGATGTTGCACTTCACCCGACGTCACAGCTTCTGGGGTATAAAGGCATCAGCCGACGCCATTTTCCTCAGTCTTTCTTGCCGCGCGGTGCCCGAAGCAGAAGCCCGCAAGTGCCGGTCGGTCAGATCCAGAGATTTCAGCTACCGAAGACTTCTAAAAAAGCTAAGTACCCCGTTGGGGACTCTTTCTTGCCTCAGCCGATGTCAGACATAGTAAATAATTGTTTAACTTGTGGGAAACAAATACCTCATAAGGATTTCCACTCTTACTGCCTTCCTTGCTTAGGCCCAGACCACGACGTATCAGCTTGTTTAGCCTGTGCTTCCTTCAACCGACGGACACTTAGACGTCGGTCGGAGTTTGCAGAAGAGTTTTTTGGTCCCGCTTTTGCATATAAAATGCCGTTGGAGACTCCGACTACACATTTAGCCAAAAGCAGGAAAAGGACCGACACTCGCGGCCCACGGTTTCGGCTGAAACCACGGTTAGGCCTACCGCGAGTGTCTCGGTTTTGGCTGAAACAGAGTCCTCGGTTCTTCCTTCTGCCGAAAGCATGCCTCCGACAACCGAGGCCAGAGAGGCCCCGGCTGAGTCGGCTACAGAAATTCCTTCCGAAGAAGCAGGCGCACAAGAATTGTCCGACACCATTCCGTTGGACATCTCTACTCCTGCACGTGGGGCAACTAGACCCCCTGCTTCCATGTCTATTAAGGCCTTCTCCAGGGCTAAAGCAGCTAAAATTCCCAAGGCCTTACCAACAAAAGCTTCCTCTCAGACACCTTCCTCAAGTTCTCAGATTCTCAGCCTTGCTGAGGACCTTATATCTCTGATTAGGGGATCCCAACCTCACCCAGACAGAGCCTCACAACCTCCTCCTGACAAAAGGCCTAGGACTGAACCCCCCTGAACCTCTCTCCTCTGATTTTTCCTCGGATGGATCAGATGTATCAGACCATCAGGAAGGACCATACTCACCTTATGAGGATTCGGATGCAGAAGACTCAATTCCTTCTGCCTCCCCCCCAGAAGAATTTTCCTTTGGGGAAACTTTACACTCAATGAGGGAACACTTTCAATGGCAGGGTCAGGATTTTTCTGATTCTAGGAAAAGGCTAAGGACCTTTTTACACTTGCCACAGCATAGGCCTTTAGCCATACCACCTGTACTTTCAGTTGTTGATGATGCATACAATGATGCAAGTTCTGCCCCTGATTCTCTTCCCCCGGCCCCTGCCAAACCTGACAGATATTACAGGGTCCCGGATTCTCACTTCCACTTGTATAAGGCCCATGCTGCAGACCCAGAAACTATTTCTCAGGGCCCAAAGGGTGTTGCAGCTGCCACTGCCAAAAACCCCCTACCCTCTGAAAGAGAGTCAAGAGCATTAGAGAGATGGGGTAAAAAGGTTTATACATCTGCTACTCTTTCTGCCAGGGCTTTAAACTGTCAATTCCATATGATACAGTACCAGGAATTTTTGTTAGAACAGCTGAATAAAAAGCTTTCTTCTCCTGAACCTTTAGACCATAAGGCCCTTCAGGATTTGGTACACAACTCTCAGCAGGTCAGTAATCATTTCTTAAAATGTGGCTATGATGCACTGGAGGCTTCATTTAGATCAGCTATGACTGGAGCAGTGATTCGAAGGCATGCCTGGCTAAAAGAGCAATCCTTGCCAGACCATGTCAAGTCTAAACTCCTAGATGCCCCTATGGAGAAACAAAGTTTATTTGGCTCCCCTGCACAGGAGATTCTAAAGAAAGTGGAAGAAAAAGCTAAATCTGTGCAAACAGTCAAGGATTTTCTGTAGGTCCAACCTCCGAGGTTCAGCAGAAACTGGCCTTCAAAAAATTGGTCCTTTCCAGACAGCTCCAGGGCACAGAGAGGCAGAAATAGACGCCCAAGAGGCAGAGGTCAATCTAGGGGTGCCTACAGGGGTCGTCAGTGGCAACCTGCCAACCAGAGGAGTACCGCCACAGCTGCGACTACAACCACTTCCACAGGACAGACACAATGACTTGGCTCTGATTCCGCCTACCAGGGAGCAACTGGAAGCACCCTTGGGCGGAAAGTTAGCTTTATTTTCAAAAAACTGGCATTGCATTACAGGAGACAAATGGACATTGCAAACAATAGACAAAGGCTACAGGTTTCACTTCCACACTTTACCAAAAAAGAGAGGAATGCCAAACCTTCCACCAAGCCAGAAGCCAGAGGCTCTAAAACAACTCATCAACTTACTAAGGATGAGAGCAATAGAAAGGGTACCATCTATGGAACAAGGCCAAGGATTTTACTCCAGACTATTCCTTGTACCAAGAAAAGAAAATCAATGGAGGCCTATTCTTGACTTGTCCGCACTAAACACATATCTCATTGTACCAAAATTCAAGATGCTGACCCTACAGCAACTTCTTCCCATGTTGGGCAAGGAGTCTTGGCTGGTGACTGTAGATCTCAAGGAGGCATACCTGCACGTCCCTATATGACCAGATTGCAGAAGACACCTCAGATTTCTTGCAGGATCAGAGCATTATCAATTCTCAGCATTGCCCTTTGGCTTATCTACTGCACCCAGAGTATTCACGAAATGCCTGGCATCAGTAATTGCACATTGCAGGCTTCAGGGAATTCAGATCTACCCATACCTGGACGACTGCCTAATACAAACGGACAACAAGACAAAAATAATAAAGGATTTGGCCTATGTCATACAACTGTTACAAGCCTTGGGATACACAGTCAACATCCAGAAGTCAAGACTAGTGCCATCCCAAAGGATAACATTTTTGGGTGCAGAACTGGACACAATAACTCAGATGGCTTTTCTCAGAAGAAAAACAGAAGCAACTACCAGTCTACTTCATGGCTTTGACAAGACAAACTCAGCTTACTGCAAGGAAAGTCCTGCAGGCCCTGGGTTACATGGCATCTTGCATAATCTTGATCCCGCATGCCAGGCTGCATATGAGAAAATTACAATGGTACCTAAGGAATGTATGGTCTCAACACAGACACAGTCTAGAAACCATGATACCAATCATTCCATGTCTGAAAAAAGAATTCCTGTGGTGGGCTCAGGCCTGCCAGACCAACAGAGGGTTGCCTTTCCACAAACCACAACCAAAGCAGACCATCACCACGGACGCCTCAGACCTAGGCCGGGGGGCACACATGGAAGACAAGTGTATCCAAGGCCTATGGTCTCAAGACCAGCTGAATCTACACATAAATCTAAAGGAGATGCTGGCAGTGAAGCATGCAATCGAGGCATTCAAACCATTCCTCCAGCAAGGACATCTGCTGATAAGGACAGACAATACCACAGTCATGTGGTACATCAACAAACAGGGAGGCACGCATTCCTACCCTCTATGCCGGATGGCAATGGACCTGTGGAACCTAGGCCTGAATCTCAACATTCAACTGCAGGCCAAATTGCACCAGGAAAAGAGAATTTACTAGCAGACAGCTTAAGCAGAACTACCACGGATGCTCACGAATGGATGCTGCATCCAGACATCTTCAAAAACATAACACAGAAATGGGGAATGCCAGAGATAGACCTGTTCGCCTCCCCACTCAACCACCAACTGAAGAAATTCTGCTCAAGAGAATACCACCCACAAGCCTGGAGGGTGGACTCCCTTTCTTTCAGCTGGAAGGCCCTGACAGTTTATGCTTTTCCACCTCTCCCATTGATGTACAAAGTTCTACTGAAGATCAGGGAGGAACAGCCAAAGGTGATTCTGATAGCTCCAGACTGGCCAAGGCAGCATTGGTATCCGCTACTGAGAAGCATGTCTCGGACTAACTCATGGCCTCTACCTCTATGGCCTTTACTTCTAACGCAGAACAACTACAAGACCCTGCATCCAAACTTGAAAACGTTGCAGCTAACTGCCTGGAAAATTGCATAAAACAGAACCAAAATGTTTTATCTCAGAGGGTCAAGGACATTATCCTGGAGGCTCGCAGACCCTCCACAAGAAAAACATACTCAGCTAAATGGAAGAGATTCCTCATTTGGAGTGCATCAAAGGGTACAAATGCCACACTGGCAAACCTAGCACACATCCTAGAATACTTAACAGAACTGTTCCACAATGGCCTGTCCTATTCTTCCATTAAGATTCATGCTTCAGCAATTTCAGCAGAGTACAACATGGATCCTCCTATCTTCTCACACCCTCTCCTCAGACAATTCTTAAGAGGGATCAAAAATGTAAAACCTCCAAGGAAACCACCTCTGCCTGCATGGGATCTCAATTTTGTGCTGGAAAAATTAACACGTCCCCCTTTTGAACCAGCAGCATCAGCAGACTTACAGTTCTTATCTTGGAAAACTGCTTTCCTTCTAGCAATCACTTCAGCAAGAAGGGTATCCGAGTTACAGGCATTAATGGCAGTGCAGCCTTTCCTTATCTTTTACCAGGATAGAGTCTCTCTCAGAACCAATCCTACTTTCATGCCAAAGGTGGTATCCAGGGTATCCTTGAACCAAGCTATTCATTTGCCTACGATGTCCTTCATGGATGCATCTGCAGTCATAACAACTGGGTTGTCCTGTCGTCAGGCAGCCCTTCAGTCGGCCGGATTCCAAAGTCCGGGTCCGGCTTCGGCTGATGTCGCACTTCACCCGACGTCATCTCTGTTGGTCTTCGGGTATAAAGGCATCAGCCGACGCCATTTTCCTCCGTCTTTCTTGCCGCGTGGCGCCCGAAGCAGAAGCTGTTCGCAAGTGCCGGTCGACGCTTAGGCGTCGGTCGGAGTTTGCTGAACAGTTTTTCGGTTCTGATTTTGCGTATATTATGCCGTCGGATCCTCCGACTACCCAAACTGCTAAAAAACGCAAAGATAAAGACCGACACTTCGGTCCGCGGTTTCGGCGAAACCATGGTTAAGCAAATCATGAGTGTCTCGGTTTCGCCGAAACCGAGAAGCTGATCAAAATACAGCAGAATCTATCACTACCACTGAGGCCCCTGCTACTTCTCTTGAATCGGCCTCAGAAATTTTATCCACTACGATGGTTGCCACTGCCTTATCAGACACCATTCCCTTGGATGTGTCTACCCCAGCACGTGGTGCTGCTAGGCCTCCAGCAGCCATGTCCATTAAGGCCTTTGCCAGGGCCAAAGCAGCCAAAACTACTAGAACAGTGCCTGCTAAACCCCCTACAACCCGGCCCTCTTCTAGTTCACAAATGCTTACTCTGGCAGAAGATTTAATTTCATTAATTAGGGGATCTCAATCTCACCCAGACAGGGCCTCTCAGCCCCCAGAGAAGAGACCTAGGGCAGAGCCCCCCAAGCCTGTGTCCTCTGATGATTCTGCTGATGAATCAGACATAACAGACCAGCCAGAGGCTCCTTTCTCCAATTTTGAAGACTCAGATGCTGAAGAATCCATTCCAGCTGCCTCCCCACCAGAAGAATTTTCCTTTGGGGAAACCTTACATGCCATGCGAGAGCAGTTCCAATGTCAGCAGCAGGATTTCTCAGACTCCAGGAAAAGACTTAGAACCTTTCTGCACCTTCCACAACACAGGCCCTTAGCTATACCTCCTGTGCTCTCTGTAGTGGATGATGCCTTCAATGATGTCTGCTCTGCACCAGATTCTTTACCTCCAGCCCCTGCCAAACCAGACAGATTTTACAGGGTACCAGACACTCATCACCACCTTTACAAGGCCCCACTTGCAGACCCCGAAACTATATCCCAGGGTCCCAAGGCAGTAGTCATGACCACAGCTAAAAACCCTATTCCTTCTGAAAGGGAAGCCAGGTCTTTAGACAGATGGGGCAAAAAGGTTTACACTTCAGCTACTCTCTCAGCTAGAGCTTTAAACTGTCAGTTTCACATGATACAATACCAAGAGTTTATGCTTGATCAGTTAACAAAAAAGCTATCCTCTGATGACTCAATTGATAAGAAATATGTATTAGAAATGGTAAATAACATACAACAGGTTAGTAACCATTCCTTAAAATGTGGCTATGATGCACTGGAGGCTTCATTTAGATCAGCCATGACTGGCACAGTGATAAGAAGGCATGCATGGCTAAAGGAACAAGCTTTACCGGATCATGTTAAAGCTAAGTTATTAGATGCTCCTATGGATAAGACCAGCTTGTTTGGTACACCTGCCCAGCAGGTAATGAAGAAAATGGAAGAAAAGGCAAAATCTGTTCAAACGGTTAAAGATTTCTTGCAGGTCCAACCCCAAGGTTTAGCAGGAACTGGCCTGCCAAAAATTGGTCCTTTCCTGACTCCACAAGATCCCAAAGGGGCAGGAATAGACGTTCCAGAGGCAGAAACCAATCCAGAGGAGGTGCCTACAGAGGACGACAGTGGCAAGGTAACAACAGAGGCACAGACACAACCACTGCCACTACAACAACACAGCCACAGTGACTTAACTCTAAATCCGCCTACCAGGGAACAAATAGCAGCTCCATTAGGCGGCAAATTAACCTTATTTTCAAAGAACTGGTACTATATCACAAAAGACAAGTGGATTTTACAAACCATAGATCAAGGTTACCGATTCCACTTCCACACTTTACCAGTCAAAAGAGGAATGCCAAATCTACCTCCAAATCAAAAACAGAGGCTCTACAACAGATAATGCAGTTAGCAAACATGAGAGCTGTGGAAAGAGTGCCAACAACAGAACAAGGAAAGGGATTCTACTCAAGACTATTCCTAGTTCCAGGAAAGGAAAAAAGTTGGAGACCTATTCTCGACCTGTCCACCTTAAATACATACATCATTGTCCCAAAATTCAAAATGCTGACCCTACAGCAACTTCTTCCCATGCTGGGCAAGGAGTGTTGGCTGGTAACTCTAGATCTCAAGGAGGCATACCTGCACGTCCCCATACGACCAATCTGCAGAAGATACCTCCGATTTCTTGCAGGATCAGAGCATTATCAATTCTCAGCATTGCCCTTTGGCTTATCTACTGCCCAGAGTATTCACAAAATGCCTGGCATCAGTAATCGCCCACTGCAGACTACAGGGAATTCAAATTTACCCATACCTGGACGACTGCCTGCTACAAGGGGACAACAAAAGCAAGCTGACAACAGATTTACAAAGGGTCATTTACTTGCTACAAGCACTGGGATACACAGTCAATTTACAAAAATCAAGGCTGATACCATCCCAGACAAGGACATTCTTGGCTGAATTGGACACAGTAAAACAAATGGCTTTCCTAACTGCAGAAAAACAAAGAGAACTCCCTCTTTACTTCTTGGCACTAACAAAACAGAACAAGTTAACAGTAAGAAAAGTACTGCAGGCCTTGGGCTTCATGGCATCATGCATAATCTTGGTCCCACTTGCCAGACTACATATGAGAAAACTACAGTGGTACCTAAAGAATTTATGGTCCCAACACAGGCACAGCCTAGAAACAGAAATTCCACTAATTCCATGCTTAAAACAGGAGTTCCTATGGTGGGCTCAAGCATGCCAGTCAAACCCAGGGCTACCCTTTCGCAGATGTCAAGCAAGCCAGACCATCACAACAGACGCTTCAGACCTAGGATGGAGGGCCCACATGCTGGACAAATGCGTGCAAGGATTGTGGACGAGGATCAACTTCACCTGCACATCAACCTAAAAGAAATGCTGGCAGTAAAACTGGCAATCCAAAACTTCAGACCATTTCTCAAAGAGGGCCAGTTGATGATAAGGACAGACAACACCACAGTCATGTGGTACATCAACAAACAGGGAGGCACTCATTCATACCCCTATGCAGAATGACTTTGGAGCTGTGGAACCTGGCACTCAGCTACAACATCCAGTTACAGGCAATATTTGTACCGGGAAAAGAAAATACTCTAGCAGACATATTAAGCAGAACCACATCGGATGCCCACGAATGGATGCTACACCCGGACATCTTCAAGACCATCTCAAAGAAATGGGGAATGCCTCAGATAGATCTATTTGCTTCCCTCTCAATCACCAGCTCAAAAGTTCTGCACAAGGACATTCCACCCACTAGCATGGAAAGTGGATTCGCTGTCCTTCAGCTGGAAAGGCCTAACAGCATATGCATTCCCACCTCTTCCCTTGATACACAAGGTATTACTAAAAATCAAGGAAGAACGTCCAAGGATAATCCTAATAGCTCCAAACTGGCCAAGACAACACTGGTACCCACTGCTGAGGAGCATGTCTCAGAACAATATGTGGCCAATACCTGATGCCTTTGATGTTAACTCAGAACAACTACAGCATCATGCATCCAAACCTAAAAACGTTGCAACTGACTGCATGGAACATCACATAGCAGCAGCTAATCCAGAACTTTCCCAAAGAGTTAAAGACATTATTCTTGAAGCCGCAGACCTTCAACAAGAAGGAACTATGCAGGAAAATGGAAAAGGTTTGTCATTTGGAGTACTGAAAGAGGAAAAGATGTGTCAAACATAGATATGCCTAACATTCTGGAGTATCTGGCAGAACTTCTACATTCAGGCCTGTCCTACTCCTCCATCAAGATACATGCATCAGCTATATCAGCAGAATACAGCTTTGATCCACCTGTTTTCCACACCCATTACTCAGACAGTTCCTCAGAGGAATCAAGAATGTAAAACCTCCAAGGAAACCACCATTACCAGCTTGGGACTTGAACTTTGTGCTAGAAAAGTTGACACTATCACCCTTTGAGCCAGCAGCAACAGCAGACCTACAGCATCTATCGTGGAAAACCGCCTTCCTACTGGCAATAACCTCAGCCAGGAGGGTTTCTGAACTCCAGGCCCTAATGGCAGTACAACCCTTCCTAATCTTCCATCAAGATAGAGTGTCCATGAGGACTAATCCTACATTTATGCCTAAGGTGGTATCCAGAGTGTCTTTAAACCAGGCAATCCACCTACCTACCTTCTTTCCCAACCCACAAAACAGAGGGAAAGAATACTGCATACCTTGGATGTACATAGACAGCTACGCTACTACCTGGACAGAACAAAAGTAGCAGAAAAACTGATCAGCTTTTTGTAGCCTATGCAACAGGAAGGGAAGGAAAAGCTATTTCCAAACAGACAATCTCCAAATGGATAGGAAATTGCATACGATTCTGTTACTCCTTCCATGGAAAACCAATTCCACAGAACATAAGACCTCATTCTACAAGGGCAACAGCCACTACCACAGCCTTTTACGAGGAGTGGCAACCAAAGACATTATTGAGGCGGCTACTTGGACCTCCGTGCATACATTTGCCAAGCATTATAATTTGCCTCTATATTCCAGATCCCGAGCAGGATTTGCCACTGCTGTACTGCAAGGGATCCTAAACACACCATAATCTAGTTTCTTCCTCCTCCCTAGTTGGCTATGGTATTCTACCCAGTTGTTATGACTGCAGATGCATCCATGAAGGACATAGTACAGTTTTGTACCTACCATAAATGTAGATGTCCGAACTGGATAGCATCTGCAGTCAGGATTACCCTCCCTCCTTCCCCTCTGTGGTACTCCTAGGGTGTTTACCCTCCTAATAGCTAGCTGGTGGGGGGAGTCTCTTATGGTGTATTTGTTGTATATATGTACATACATGCTTATTTTTTGTGTTTACCACTATCTTTTTGGAAACATTGGCATTTATCCAAAATTTTTAGCCTTCAGGAGGGCTACTGGCATCTGGGGCAAGAAACACTGAGGAAAATGGCGTCGGCTGATGCCTTTATACCCGAAGACCAACAGAGATGACGTCGGGTGAAGTGCGACATCAGCCGAAGCCGGACCCGGACTTTGGAATCCGGCCGACTGAAGGGCTGCCTGACGACAGGACAACCCAGTTGTTATGACTGCAGATGCTATCCAGTTCGGACATCTACATTTATGGTAGGTACAAAACTGTACTTTCTTCCCTAACCCACAGAACAGGGGGGAAAAACTATTGCACACCTTGGATGTACACAGACAACTACGCTACTATCTGGACAGAACTAAAACCAGCAGAAAAACTGACCAGCTTCTGGTAGCATATGCAACAGGAGTGCAAGGAAAAGCAATTTCCAAACAGACAATTTCAAAATGGATAGGAAATTGCATTCGATTCTGCTACTCTTTTCATGGAAAGACAACTCCTGAAAATATCAGGCCTCACTCCACAAGAGCCACAGCCACCACTACAGCTTTCCTACAGGAGTGGCTACCAAAGACATTTTAGAAGCTGCTACTTGGAGCTCCGTGCATACATTTGCCAAGCATTACAATCTTCCTTTATACTCCAGATCCCGAGCAGGTTTTGCAACTGCAGTTTTACAGGGGATCTTAACTATACCATCATTATCTTAGTGCCTCCTCCCCCAGTTTGGCTATGGTATTCTACCCATATGTTATGACTGCAGATGCATCCTTGAAGGACATAGTACAGTTTTGTACCTACCATAAATGTAGATGTCCGATAGGTATGCATCTGCAGTCAGGATTACCCACCCTCCTTCCCCTCTGTGGTATTCCTAGGGTGCTTACCCCTCTTTTAGCTAGCTGGGGGAATCTGTTATGGTGTATTTGTTTGTGTGTGTGTGTGTGTATATATATATATATATATATATATATAAATATATATATTGCTTTCTACTGTTTGGAATTTTCTACATTTATCCAAATTTAGCCTTCCTTGAGGGCACCTGGCATCTGGGGCAAGAAACACTGAGGAAAATGGTGTCGGCTGATGCCTTTATACCCTAGAAGCTGTGACGTCGGGTGAAGTGCGACATCAGCCGAGGCCAGACCCAGACTTTTGGAATCCGGCCGACCGAAGGGCTGCCTGAGGCAGGACAACCCATATGTTATGACTGCAGATGCATACCTATCGGACATCTACATTTATGGTAGGTACAAAACTGTACTTTTTTCAGTCTAGAGCTTCAGTGGATGATATATATGCAACAGCTACTTGGGCTTCTCCCCATACCTTTATTACTCATTACAAATTGGATTTGGTTTCTAGGGGAAGAGCATCCTTTGGTTCAGTGGTGCTCAAGAATATCCTTCCTTGAATCCGCCCAAGGTCTAAGGTAGCTGGGCACTCTGTCCCATATGTCAAGAATAAAAAGAAAATTGACAACATCAGATATAGAAGTTCTGTACTTACCATAATGTTCCATCTGTGTTGTCTATTTTTATTTATCCTTGACTCCCCTCCCTCCAGCCATTGAAGCCTTTGAAGTTTTTTTGGTGGAACAGATAATATATTTGGGTCTTGTAGTAATCTTTAAGGCATAGCAGATATGGCTTCCATTGAGGCTTCTCTGTCTATCATTCTATTTCTAATTTGCAAACTCGATCTGAGGTATTTTAGAGAGAGGGATTATGGGTAGATGGGTAGAGCTGAAGCTAAAAGGTTTTTGGTCAGCAAGAGCTGTAGTAATGACAGAGTCTTTTCCAATATTGGCACCAAACCCATACGTCAAGGATAAATGAAAATGGACAACACAGATGAAACGTTATGGTAAGTAAATAACTTCTTTTTTTGGTCTTGTTTCTAGTAGATGCATCAGTTTCTATACAGTCATTTTCATGATTGTACATGGTCCCTATAAACAATTCCACATAGGTTGTTGTGAACTCTAGGTTTGGTTGAGGCACTGAACTTTGATAAACTGTCATGATAGGGTGTAGTTTGCTTTGGAATAGTTCCCAAGTGTTGCTGGGTTTTCTGTGTTACCAAACTGATTTTTATTTCAAAGGAGAAAGCTTTGTGGTTTGACCTCACCAGTGAGGATGTGACATTTGGTGTGTGTGTGTGTGTGGTGGCGCTCTCCTTTATTTGTGAGTAAAATATCCAGAATATTTGAACCTCTGGTTCTAAAGTCCAGGAATCCTTTTGCCTGCGAGTATGAGGCAGTACGTTTCCCAGTCTATAGAGGGGTAGTTGGCCTTCCATAAATAGATTTGGTTTAACTGAGAATGTCTCTGGTAGGTCTGAGTACAAGCTATGGAATTTTAGGGACATAGAGGGTGACCTATAGCTTGCTAGCATATGGTAATGGACTTTGTCTGTTGTGATTTGCAAGTGGATAAATTCCAGGGTGTCATCCTGTCCTAACCAACATAGAGTTAAGCTTGTTACTGATATTGATTAAGATGACTTAATCTTTTGTCCCGGTCTGTGCAGCTGATGGGTCTGAATGTGTGGAAGGTGCTGAAGCCTTTATCTGCCGTAGTACGTTCTGTGGATTTAAATCATGTCTCTAGTGGCACAGTTGCCGGTGTCCTCCAGTGTGAGGAGTAGAGTTGCCAACTCTAGAATTTCCCTTTTCTGGATGCTTGACAGCCATCATCCTCAATTCGTCATGATGGCCAGTCAGGTTGTCATACTGAACCCCCACAGGTTCTTATGCTCATTAAAATAGAGGGTATTGAAATACTGAGTGAGTAGAACATCGGATGATTTTGACAGCTTTAACAATTTGACCTAGTGCTATTGACACAAGAATAGTCAAATTATTAGAACACAAAATTTCAATTGTGCATGAGTATAGCAAAAACATATTCAATTTTATATTATACAGGTTACAGGCTTACAGCAGTTTTTGACTAGTCAGCACGAATGATTAGCCTGAATTAAGTAACATCACCAGTACTTTCATATTCATTGTCCAGTGTCCATACAAATACGTAATCATTAATCACTGTTGTATAAATTTGTACTTTTGCTGAGAAGAGGTGGATGTTCGTGTTTCACTGTTGCAGTCATCATATTTGGGTTATCTGCTTGCAGTAGCCCTCAGTCGGCCTGATTAACAAAGTCTTGGGTCCTACGTCGGTTGCTGTCTCCTCTTCTGTGATGTCAGGTCGTCAGAGGTATAAAACATGCAGCCGACGTCATTACATCAGTCTTTCTTGCCGTGCGGTGCCCGAAGCAGAAGCAGTTTGCATGTGCCAGTCGGCCGACTCCTGAAATTTTCGTTTTCGAGTTTCAGAATGATTCAAATTCATTGTCCAGTGTTCATACAAATACATAATCATTGATCACTGTTGTATAAATTTGTCCTTTTGCTGAGAAGAGGCAGTTTTCAGTAGCTGACAATCACTGCGAATTAACTCACAGAAGTCACTGCATGACATGCTGAAATTTATCTTCACCATTAACTCTTCTTTCACCAAGGCTGTGTTTAGTCTGATGTCCTTCAAGGATGCATCTGCAGTCCTTACAAATGGGTTGTCCTGTCATCAGGCAGCCCTTCGGTCGGCCGGATTCCAAAGTCTGGGTCTGGCTTCGGCTGGTGTCGCACTTCACCCGACGTCATTGCGGCAGTTTTCGGGTATAAAGGCATCAGCCGACGCCATTTTCCTTAGTCTTTCTTGCCGCGTGGTGCCCGAAGCAGAAGCTGTTCGCAAGTGCCGGTCGGTCAGATCCAGAGATTACTACTACCGAATACTACTTCGAAGACTTCTATAAAGCTAAGTACCCCGTTGGGGACTCTTTCTTGCCTCAGCCGATGTCAGAGAAAGTTAATAACTGTTTATCTTGTGGGAAACAAATACCTCATAAGGATTTCCACTCCTATTGCATACATTGTTTAGGCCCAGACCACGACGTAGCAGCTTGTCTAGCCTGTGCTTCTTCCAACCGGCGGACGCTGAAACGTCGCTCGGACTTTGCTGAACAGATTTTCGGCTCCGATTTTGCCTACATTATGCCGTCGGATCCTCCGACTACACAAATAACTAAAAAACGCAAAGAAAAGGACCGACACTCGCGGTCCGCGGTTTCGCTGAAACCACGCCAAGCAATCCACGAGCGTCTCGGTTTCGGGCGAAACCGAGCAAGCGGGTCTTTCTTCAGCCGATAACTTGCCTTCTAACGAGGGCTCTTCTATTTTGGTAGAACGGCTTCTGAAATCCAGCCTTCTGTTGCGATTTCACAGGATTTATCAGACACCATCCCTCTAGATATTTCTACTCCTGCACATGGAGCTGCTAGGCCTCCTCCAGCTATGTCTATTAAGGCCTTTGCCAGGGCTAAAGCAGCCAAAACTTCCAAACCAGTGCCTGCAAAGCCCCCCTCTCACAGGCCCAGCACCAGCTCCCATATGCTTTCTTTGGCACAGGATCTCATCACTTTAATCCGTGGATCCCAGCCTCATCCAGACAGGGCCTCTCTCCCTCCTCCAGAAAAGAGGCCTAGAGCAGAGCCCCCTGAGCCAGTAGCCACAGATGATTCTTCTGATGATTCAGAACACTCAGATCCTCCTGAGGCTTCTTATTCTCCTTACGAAGACTCCGATGCTGAGGAGTCCATCCCTTCAGCCACAGCATAGGCCTTTAGCTATTCCTCCAGTTCTATCTGTTGTTGATGATGCATTTAATGATGCTTGCACTTCTCCTGATACTTTACCTCCGGCTCCTGCTAAACCAGATAGGTACTACAGGGTCCCGGACACTCATCACCACTTATATAAGGCCCCTTTTGCAGATCCAGAGACCATCTCCCAGGGCCCTAAAGCTGTAGCAGCTGCTACTTCTGAAAACCCCCTCCCCTCTGAAAGGGATTCCAGGTCCTTAGACAGATGGGGTAAAAAAGTTTACACCTCTGCTACTTTGTCAGCTAGAGCTTTGAACTACCAATTTCATATGATTCAATATCAAGAGTTTATGCTTGACCAGTTGACTAAAAAGCTGTCCTCTGAAGAATCTTTAGATAAAAAGTATGTTCAAGAAATGTTACATAACATTCAGCAGGTTAGTAACCATTCTTTAAAATGTGGCTATGATGCACTGGAGGCTTCCTTTAGATCAGCCATGACGGGCACAGTTATCAGGAGGCATGCATGGTTGAAAGAACAGGCATTACCAGACCATATCAAATCTAAGCTTTTGGATGCACCTATGGACAAGGTCAATTTATTTGGTGCCCCCGCACAGCAGGTTCTGAAAAAGATGGAAGAGAAAGCAAAATCTGTGCAAACAGTAAAAGATTTCTTACAAGTTCAACCTCCAAGATTTAGCAGGAATTGGCCCTCCAAGAATTGGTCCTTTCCGGAGTCCTCTAAGGCACAAAGAGGCAGGAATAGGCGCTCTAGAGGCAGAAACCAATCCAGAGGTGCCTACAGGGGTCGCCAGTGGCAGGGTAACAACCAACGAGGCACGGACACAGCCACCACCACTACAACAACTCAATCACAGTGACTTGGCGGTGGCACCACCTACCAGGGAACAGCTAGAAGCACCCTTAGGCGGAAAGCTAACCTTATTTTCAAGAAACTGGCACTGCATTACAAGAGAAAAATGGATTTCGCAAACTATAGACCAAGGTTACAAGTTCCACTTCCATACTCTACCAGGAAAGAGAGGAATGCCGAACCTACCACCTACTCAAAGGGCAGAAGCTCTAAAACAAATATCTCAATTATTAAGAATGAGAGCTGTGGAAAAGGTACCATCTATGGAGCAAGGGAAAGGATTTTACCCCAGGCTCTTCCTGGTACCAAGAAAAGAAAACAAATGGAGACCTATTCTAGATCTGCCCGCTCTAAACACATTCCTCATTGTTCCAAAATTCAAAATGCTGACTCTACAGCAGCTTCTTCCCATGCTGGGCAAGGAGTCTTGGCTGGTAACTCTAGATCTCAAGGAGGCATACCTGCACGTCCCCATAAGACCAATTTGCAGAAGATACCTCAGATTTCTTGCAGGATCAGAGCATTATCAATTCTCAGCATTGCCCTTTGGCTTATCTACTGCGCCCAGAGTGTTCACGAAATGCCTGGCATCAGTAATCGCTCATTGCAGACTTCAGGGAATTCAAATCTATCCCTACCTGGACGACTGCCTGATACAAGTGGACAACAAAAACAAATTAACAGAAGACTTACAAAGAGTCATCTATCTGCTACAAGCCCTGGGATACACAGTCAATACAAAAAGTCAAGGCTGATTCCATCCCAAATAATAACCTTTCTGGGTGCAGAACTGGACACATCAAAACAAATGGCATTTCTAACTGCAGAAAAGAAAGAACAACTTCCTCTCTACTTCTTGGCATTAACAAAGCAGAGCCACCTAACTGCAAGAAAAGTGTTACAAGCTCTAGGCTTCATGGCATCCTGCATAATTCTGGTCCCTCTTGCCAGGCTTCATATGAGAAAGCTACAGTGGTACCTAAAGAATTTGTGGTCTCAGCACAAGCACAGCCTGGAAACCAAAATTCCAATGATCCCATGCCTGAAGCAAGAGTTCTTATGGTGGGCTCAGGCCTGTCAATCAAACACAGGACTGCCCTTCAGCAAAAGTCATCCAAGACAAACTATCACGACAGATGCCTCAGACCTCGGTTGGGGGCACACATGATGGACAAGTGCATTCAAGGCCTATGGACTCAAGACCAACTGCATCTGCACATAAACCTAAAAGAAATGATGGCAGTAAAATTGGCAATCCAGGCATTCAGACCTCTTCTCCACGAAGGCCAGCTGTTGATAAGGACAGACAACACCACAGTTATGTGGTACATCAACAAACAGGGAGGCACACACTCATACCCCTATGCCGGCTGGCACTAGACCTATGGGATGTGGCTCTGGGTTACAACCTTCAGTTACAGGCAATTTATGTACCAGGGAAGGAAAACATTCTAGCAGACATATTAAGCAGAACTACAACAGATGCCCACGAATGGATGCTGCATCCGGACATCTTCAAAGACATCACAAGAAAATGGGGATTACCACAAATAGACTTGTTTGCATCCCCATACAATCACCAGTTGAAGAAATTCTGCACAAGGACTTACCACCCACTTGCTTGGAAGGTGGACTCCCTATCTTTCAGTTGGAAAAGCCTGACAGCATACGCATTCCCACCACTTCCTTTGATGCACAAGGTGCTTCTCAAGATCAAAGAGGAACGTCCGAGGATCATTCTGATAGCCCCAGACTGGCCAAGACAACATTGGTACCCACTACTGAGGAGCATGTTCAGGGAACAAATATGGAAACTACGACTGATCCCATTACTGCTGACACAGAACAACTACAACATTCTGCATCCAAGCCTAAAAACTCTGCAGCTAACTGCCTGGAACATTACATGACAGAAATTAACCCAAATCTATCCCAAAGGGTTAAGGACATAATCCTGGAGGCTCGTAGACCTTCAACAAGAAAGAATTATGCAGCAAAATGGAAAAGATATCTCATCTGGAGCGCTGCAAAAGGGCAAGATGTGACACTGGTGAACATAGCCAACATCCTGGAGTACTTGGCTGAGCTCTACCACACAGGCCTGTCCTATTCCTCCATTAAGATACATGCATCAGCTATTTCAGCACAGTACAGCTTGGATCCTCCTGTCTTCTCACATCCTCTGCTCAGACAGTTTCTGAGGGGAATTAAAAATGTAAAACCTCCCAGGAAACCTCCATTACCAGCATGGGACTTGAACTTTGTGCTAGAAAAACTGACTCTGCCTCCTTTCGAGCCAGCAGCTACAGCAGACTTACAATACTTATCCCGGAAGACTGCCTTCCTGCTGGCAATAACTTCAGCAAGAAGGGTCTCTGAACTACAAGCATTAATGGCAGTGCAACCCTTCCTGATCTTCCATCAAGATAGAGTGTCCATGAGAACAAATCCTACATTTATGCCTAAGGTGGTATCCAGAGTCTCTTTAAATCAGGCTATCCACCTTCCTACATTCTACCCCAATCCACAGAACAGGGGAGAAAAGCTTTTACATACCTTGGATGTACACAGGCAATTATGCTACTACCTGGACAGGACAAAAAACAATAGAAAAACTGACCAGCTTCTGGTAGCTTATGCAACAGGAAAAGAAGGAAAACCAATTTCTAAACAGACAATCTCCAAATGGATAGGAAATTGCATTAGACTTTGTTACTCCTACCATGGAAAGAAAACTCCAGAGAACATCAGGCCTCACTCCACAAGGGCCACAGCCACTACCACAGCTTTCTTACGAGGTTTGGCTACCAAGGACATTATAGAGGCTGCTACTTGGACCTCCGTGCATACATTTGCCAAGCATTATAACTTACCTCTATACTCTAGATCCCGTGCTGGCTTTGCCACTGCTGTTTTGCAAGGGATCCTGACTACACCATAATCTATTCTCATTTCCTCCTCCCCTAGTTTAGCTATGGCATTCTACCCATTTGTAAGGACTGCAGATGCATCCTTGAAGGACATAGTACAGTTTTGTACCTACCATAAATGTAGATGTCCGAGAGGAATGCATCTGCAGTCAGGATTACCCTCCCTCCTTCGCCTCTGAGGTACTCCTAGGGTACTTACCAATCTACAGCTAGCTTGGGGGGGATCTATTATGGTGTATTTGTTTGTATATATGTACATACATGTTTATTTTGTGTGTTTGCTCTCTACTATTTGGAAACTTTGGCATTTATCCAAATTTAGCCTACCAAGAGGGCACCTGGCATCTGGGGCAAGAAACACTGAGGAAAATGGCGTCGGCTGATGCCTTTATACCCGAAAACTGCCGCAATGACGTCGGGTGAAGTGCGACACCAGCCGAAGCCAGACCCAGACTTTGGAATCCGGCCGACCGAATGGCTGCCTGATGACAGGACAACCCATTTGTAAGGACTGCAGATGCATTCCTCTCGGACATCTACATTTATGGTAGGTACAAAACTGTACTTTTCTGTTGTCGAACCAAAGGTCATTCATAATGCTGAACTAAAAACACTCTAGCAGAAAGCATTTGAGTCCAGGATTGACAAAACTTATGAAACAATATGAAGCAGTTGAATGTCCTGTGAAGACAATACACTTTTTAACTTTACCCACCTATCACCCACCTGTGTTGTTGACTATACAATGTCAATTCTAAATTTTCAAAGACTGCAAAATTCTTTATACAACTTGTCAGTATCAACAGTTATGGCTTTAATATGTTCAAGTATTGTCAACATATCCTGCCACTGAATGTCATTGTCTAACATGAGAACAGTAAAATGCTTAAAGGCAGATTCATTATAGTTGTACCATTTCTGCAAATATGACAAATAGTGATAAAAACAAATGTTTCCTGTTCAAATTTTTTTTAATTTCTGCAGTCGCAGCATCAGAATTTAGTAGTTGATAGGCCAAAGAACCATAGTATTTGTCACTTTGCCATATTTGCAGCTTGCACTTCACAGATTCCATAATGGCATGTGTTTCAGCAGCTGTAGTTGCATTTGACTCCAGGCGTAGGACGGCATTATCAAAAATGGTAATAACATTGTGATTCAGATAGGGTATACGCTGATGTAGAATGTTATCACTGTTGCAAGAAAACCCATCCCATAGCAATGCTGCAACTTCGTCTTGATCTTGAGAGGTAAAGGTAGATTTTAGTGCTGACCAGCATAACAGTCTGTCAATAGCAGGCTTAACCATCTCGTAGACGCACAGCGTAGCCGTTTGCAGTATTTCATTTGCAAGAAATTGAATTCCTGAAGTTCACTAGATTTTTTTGACCGTTGAGAATGAATTGTAAGTTTTTTGATAAATGATTCGACATCTAAACTGAATGCCTTTAATCCAAACTTCACAAAGTTGTTGAGGATACAACATTTGCAGTTTGCTTGTATCAAATTTTTGTTTGCAACATGCAACTTCTGAAATACTGACACGTTTTCCAAAATTCACAGATGCATTGTCTGCATTGTTTGAGGTAACTGATTCTAAACACAGGCTATTGGCTGAAATTATATCTTTAATTCTGTCAGCAATTGCTGTACTGGCTTCATCATTATATTAATAAAAATCCATGAGTCCGTTCTTCACACCTTCAGTTTTTGAGAAGTAGAGTGTGGTCAATGGAAATAATTTCTTATTGCCTTTGTTCGAAGCATGTGATCCAGTTGCAAAATAACTAGCAGATTTAACAGCATTGAGGCAAAATTCATGTGCCTTTGTCCCAGTATGTTTTCGATGCAACTTGTTGAATTTGTACAGCCACGTTAAATTGTAAAAGATATGGTTGAATCAGGGAAATTTTTGCCAGAAGCTTGTTGCCACATTCCTAACTATTGTAGCTGTGGTGATGCATAAAGTACAGTTTTGTACCTACCATAAATGTAGATGTTCAAGTGCTAATACAGCTGCAGTCGTAACAGATAGGTTCTCCTGCCGTCAGGCGGGTCCTCGGTCGGCCGAATTCCAAAGTCTAGGTCCGGCGTCAGTTGTCGTCGCTTCTTCCCTGACGTCAGTGCAACAGGGGTATAAAAGAACCAGCCGACGCCATTTTCTTCAGTTTTTCTTGCCCCAGATGTCAGGTGCCCCCAGAAGGAAGGCAATACATAAATTTGTGTAATAAAGCAATGCAATATAATCAAAATACAGTAGTTGCAAGCAAATACACCATAAATGAATACCCCAATCCGGTTGTATGAGGAGGTGTTAGCCAATAGGCCTGTCCCAAGAGGGGAAGGAGGGAGGGAAACCTGGACTGCAGCTGTATTAGCACTCGAACATCTACATTTATGGTAGGTACAAAACTGTACTATGTTCATCGTGCATACAGCTGCAGTCATAACAGATGGGTAGAATCCCAAAGCTAAGAAAGGGGTGGTAGGCACTAGGTGGAACTAGGAGGAGCCAGGATGCCCTGCAAGACTGCAGTGGCAAAGCCTGCTCTAGTTTTGGAGTATAATGGTAGGTGGTAGTGCTTGGAGAAAGGTATGCACAGAACTCCAAGTGGCTGCTTCCAAAATATCTTTGGTAGGAACTCCTCTGAGGAAAGCTGCAGAGGTAGCTGTGGCCCTTGTGGAGTGAGATCTGATGCCTGCAGGTACAGTTTTACCATGAAAAGAGTAACAAAAACGTATGCAGTGGGCTATCCATTTTGAGATTGTCCATTTGGAAATTAGCTTCCCTTGAGCTCCTATAGCATAGGACACAAAGAGCTGTTCTGTTTTTCTGAAAAGGCTTTGTTCTGTCCAAATAATAACGCAGCTGTCTGTGGATGTCCAAGGAATATAGTAGTCTCTCCCCTTTGTTTTGAGGATTAGGGTAAAAGGTAGGTAAGTGGATAGCCTGATTCAAAGCTACCCTGGAATACCACCTTTGGCATAAAGGATGGCTTGGTTCGTAAGGAAACTCTGTCCTGATGGAAGATGATAAAAGGCTGCACAGCCATGAGGGCTTGTAGTTCCGATACCCTGCGAGCTGAGGTGATAGCCAGAAGGAAAGCTGTTTTCCAGGACAAATATTGCAAATCTGTTGAGGCAGCTGGCTCAAAAGGAGGCAAGGTCAGCTTTTCTAGAATGAAATTGAGGTCCCAAGCAGGTATTGGTTGTTTCCTTGGGGGTTTTATATTCTTAGCCCCTCTGAGGAACTGTCTTAAGAGGAGGTAAGAGAATAAAGGTGGATCAGTGTTGTATTCTGCAGAAATGGCTGAGGCATGGATTTTGATGGAGGAAAATGAAAGTCCACTGCTTAGCAGCTCAGCTAGATACTGTAATATTTGAGGTAAATTCAGTTTTTCGGGATTCTGGCCCTTTTTCTCATTCCAGGCACAAAACCGTTTCCATTTTGCGGAGTAAGCTTTTCTAGTAGATGGCCTTCTGGCCTCCAAAATGACATCCTGCACCTCCTTGGAGAGTAGGGTCTGTTGTGATGTTAAGGAATCTTCCATGCGGCCAGATTGAGTGTTTTCAGCTGACTGTGAAGAGTTTTGAAGCTGTCCTGAGTCAGAAGAAGAGGCATTAGAGGTAGGGTCCATGGTGGGGAATGCGTCAGGCTCCTCAGGAGTGGGGTACCAGTGCTGTCTTGGCCAGTCTGGAGCAATGAGAATCATCTTTGGTCTGTCTGCTCTGTTTTTTAATAGAACTTTGGGCAGCAGAGGAAGAGGCGGAAAGGCATAAACTGTCATTGTTGTCCAACTGAAAGAGAGAGCGTCCACTCTCCAGGCCTGTGGATGAGAAGTCCTTGAGCAAAATTTTGTCAATTGGTAATTTTTGTGGGAGGCAAAGAGATCTATGTCTGGCCTTCCCCATGCTTGTATTTCTGTAAAAACTTGAGGATGCTACTTCCATTTGTGTGGATCTGTCATATTTCTGCTTAGGTTGTCTGCCAGCGTGTTTTCCTTGCCTGGCAAGTACTGCGCTTGGAGTTCGATTTGTAATTCCAGAGCCATGTTACAAAGTGACATGGCCAGCCTGCATAGGGGGTATGAATGGGTTCCTCCCTGTTTATGTACCACATTACTGTGGTGTTGTCTGTCCTTATCAAAAGTTGACCTGGATGCATTTCCTTTTGATTGATGTGAAGGTGCTTTTCTTTTTGGGACCATTTGCCCTGAATGCATGTGCACCCCCCAGGCGTAGTCCGAGCCGTCTGTTGTGATGACTTGATTTGCTTGAGGCTTGCAGAATGGGAGACCTGTGTTTGTTTGGCATGCTTGGGCCCACCACAGAAATTCCTTTTGAAGACATGGAATTAGTGGTATTATTGCTTCCAAACTGTGGCTGTGTTGAGACCATAGGTTTTTCAGGTACCGTTGAAGTTTCCTCATAATCAGCTTTGCACATGGGATTAGTAGGATGCAAGATGCCATGAATTCCAGAGCCTGCCTGCAGGATTTTCCTTGCATTCAGCCTGGTGAAATTTGCTAGTTTTCTGAAGTATTGAGTTAGTTGCCCCTGTTTCTCTGGCATGGGGTAGGCCATCTGGGTGTTTGTGTCCAAGTTGGCACCCAGGAAAATTATTGTTTGAGAGGGTATTAGCCTTGATTTCTTTTTGTTGACTGTGTATCCCAGAGAATTCAACAACATTATTACAATAGCCAGATGTTCCAGACGTATGTGCTTGCTGTCCGCTTGGATCAGGCAGTCATCCAAATATGAGTATATTTGTATCCCTTGAAGTCTGCAGTAGGCAATTACTGATGCCAGGCATTTCGTGAATACTCTGGGCGCAGTAGATAAGCCAAAGAGCAATGCAGAGAATTGATAATGGGTTGAACCTGCAAGAAATCTGAGGTATCTTCTGCAATTTTGTCTGATTGGGACATGCAGGTATGCCTCCTTGAGGTCCAATGTTACCAGCCAAGACTCCTTGCCCAGCATGGGAAGAAGCTGCTGTAATGTGAGCATCTTGAATTTTGGTACGAGTAAAAATGTGTTTAGGATGGATAGGTCCAAAATAGGTCTCCAATCTTTTCCCTTCCTTGGTACCAGGAATAGTCTGGAATAAAAACCTTGACCTTGTTCTTGAATAGGTACCTCTTGAATAGCTTTCATGTCCATGAGATCTGAAATTTGTCTTTGTGCCTCTGCCCTTTGATTGTGTGGCAGGTTTGGCATGCCTCTCATTTTTGGAAGGGTGTGAAAATGGAATCTGTAGCCTCTGTTTATAATGTCCAGGATCCATTTGTCTTTTGTGACAATATGCCAATTTTTCAAAAATAATGCCAGATCTGAAGTAGGAGACTCATTTGTCTGCAACCTGTGGGTTATGGATCCGATATCGGATCCAAATCGGCATGGTTTACCAGCTATGGATCCAAGCTCTCAGCTCCTCCCCTCACCCATAATACCCTGCTCTACCCTCATGACCCCAGATCTCGTTTGCCGCGCATGGTGACCAGATTGTTTTTCCAGCTCTCCAGCTAAGTGATAGTTTTCAGCATTTAAATTGTAAAATTTAAATAATTTTTGGTTGTTTTGTATGAAAGTGTAGGTTTCCCTTTTGGTATTATTACTTTTCTTAGAGTTTAATCTAAAATTTATATCCCTCCCCTCGCTGTTAGCGTAGTGTGTGTGTTGGGCCTGTGAGTGATTTTGTTTTTAGTTACTCTCTTTAGTTATAGTAACTGTTGTTTGTTAGCTTGGGATGTCTGAGCAGCCCAAGGCTATTTTTTCAAAATGCTCCGAGTGTGGCCATAAGCTTTCCCCAGCTGATGGCCACACTCTGTGTGTTAAATGCCTGGGGGTTGAACACCTCACATCTGGATGTTCCATTTGTGCAGGGTTCAACCCCAGGGCATTGAAGGAGCGGAGGTCTAAGCTTGTTTTGGCGGGCCTTTTACCGCCGGACTCGGCTCCGACCTCCGCTCCTTCGGGGGTAACCGTCCCCATGGTTATTCCCTCTGTGGCTCCCCCTCCTCCTCCTGGGACTCAACCTCCCGCTTCTGGTTCGGAGGAGAGGGATGCTAGAAAAAGGGACCGGAGGGAGAAGCACCATAAGCGGCGGGCCGAGACCTCTGTTTCGCCCCGCCAGCCAAGCGGCTTCTCCCGGCTCCATTGTCGCTCGATCTCCTCCTCCTCGGCCCGGTCTCCAGTGTGTTTTCACCGGGACCTGAGGAGGAGGAGACCCGATCTCCCGAGGCTATCGAGGAGGCACTCTAGGCCTACCTCGGTAGCCTCGCCGAGATCTACGACAGCCTTCGATGCTGATCTGGACCGGATGATGAGAAGGTTCATCCAGGCCCAGATGCAGATGGGAGTGCTCTTGCCTCCCCCCCCCCCCTCTGGGGGGGAGCTCGACCCCCTTTTTCAAGCCGATTGCACCTTCTCCGACCCGCTACCCGGGTTCGGAGCAGTTGGAGCCGAGCAGCTTCGGAGCCGGGGGTGGGTCGGCGCCGATAGTACTTGCTACTTCGGATCCGACCCTGCCCTCGAGTGCATCGGATCCGACCTCTCAGAGCCTGGATCCGAGCCACGGATCCGGGGGGATCAGTGCTCCTTCAGCACCGTCTGTGTCGGAGCGCACTGTCCCTTCGGATCCGAGCGCTTCGGCGCCGGCTCCGATCCACTCTTCGGATCCGAGGGGGAGCCGATTGTCGGATCCTTTGGTCGAGGTCAGCTCCCCTTCGGCATTTGATGTAGTGGAGAGGGCCCTGTTGAGGGTCTCCGGACCCCCGGCACTTGTTTCGGCTCTGTCCCGCGCTCCCTCTGCACTGGGTCAGGCTTCCACCATCCGGCCCTTGGGACAGCCCGCTTCTATGCCCCAAGCTGTTCCACCGGAACAGGTTGCTGCTTGCGAGGAGTCCTCTGACAGCCCCCCAGAGGATCTTCCTCGCAAGCATACGTGCAAAAGGAGGCACATTGACTCCCCCGAGTCTCTCACGGAAGACACGGATTTGGAGGAAGGGGAAGGCTCCCCACGGTCACCCCCCCCGAGGATGTCTCATTTGGAGACATCATGGAAATGCTCCGTATAAGGGGGGGGGGGGTGGTCTGCCCCCAAGTCTTCCTCGGACAAGTCCGTGTTCTTGGAGGCATTTGAAGCGGGCCCGTCTACCTCTTGGGTGTCCCCTCCTGCCGACCCCCTGGTGGACCTCATTACCACCAGGGCGTGGAAGGAACCGGACACCGTGGAGCCAATTCCCAAAAGGCCTGACAGGATCCTCAGCCCTCCATCTGACCGTGCCCATTGGAGTAAGGGGACTCCGGTAGATGCCATGTTGATGGCGGCGGCCACCAAGAGGGAACTTGCTCAGGAGAGTCCCTCAGTCCATCCCCCGAGCAAGGAGTCTCGGATGATGGACCGCTTGGGGAAGTGGATGTTTAGTTCAGCGACCTTCTTGGTAAGGGCGCTGAACTACCTGGCACACGTCATTAGGATGCAGCGAGATCTCATTAAAGAATACGCTGCATCTCCCCCAGAGTCCATGGCAGAGGAGGACAAAGTGCTGCACTCCACCCGCATGGCCACTCTTAGATCAGTTACCAATACCTCTATCGGCTACTCTCCCATGCCACGGAAGGCGCCTCTAGAGCTGCAGGGGCAGGTCTAGTCACTAGACGTCAGGCCTGGCTCCGACATTGCGATTTTTCTGAGCCCTTCAAAGCGTCATTTGCGAACGCCCCCTTTGATGGTTCTGCCCTCTTTGGCAAAACCGTTCGCGACACTTTGACCCAGAGCGAAAAGGACGGGAAGACGCTGTCTGCCGTCGGAATCTGCTTCTCTGCACCCCAGAGGCCCTATTCTAGGAACCAAAAGGGTCAGAAGAAGATGTGGTTCCGGAAGTCGCAGCAGTCCCAGCCTGCTCCGGACAACCAGTCCTTCTGTGGCAGAGGAGGACAGGGAGGACGCCGCCCTAGAGGCAGAGGGGCTCCCAGGAACTTCGGGTCCAGAGAACCCTTCTCTGAACGGCCCGCACAGCAACCCTGAGGGGTTGCCCGGCTGCTCCACTCTGGAGGCAGTCGGGACGCTGGGCACCTAGCGGCATGGGAGTCCATAACATCAGACCGCTGGGTTCTCCAGATTATATCCAGAGGATACCGCATTCCCTTTCGTCACTTACCAAAGTTGAAGTCCCTCCCAGACGTTCCACCCGGTCAACGGGAGGCCGCTTTGGCAGAAATTGGCCATCTGCTAAAGAAAAGAGCCATCCAGCCCGTCCCCCCAGACCAGATCGGATCAGGGTTCTACTCCAGGTTCTTTTTAGTGCCAAAAAAGACGGGGGATCTAAGACCAATTTTAGACCTTTCCCTCTTGAACCTGGCAGTCCCAAAGGAAAAATTCCGAATGGTCACTCTGCAATCTATTCTCCCCCTTCTGGGAGAAAATCACTGGATGTGTTCTATAGACCTCAAAGATGCGTACTACCACATCCTGATGGACAGACGCTCCAGGAGGTTCCTCTGCTTCCGGCTGGTTGCCAGTCACTACCAGTTCCGGGTCCTTCCCTTTGGTCTCACCACAGCCCCCAGGGTGTTCACCAAAGTATTAGCAGTGGTAGCGGCCCACCTGAGGCTTCAGGGGGTGCAGGTCTTCCCTTACCTGGACGACTGGCTCCTTACCGCCCCAACAAGGCATCTACTACTATTGGCGCAAGACTCCTTTCTCCATCATGCTCCCTTTCTGGGCATTACAATAAATACAAAGAAATCCAACCTGACGCCCACACAGCTCTTAGATTTTATAGGGGCCAGGTTAGACACAAGGAGTTTAAAAGCCTACCTCACTGCGGACAGAATTCAAAATCTGCAGCTCCAGGTGCGGGCCATTCTCCACTCAAGTTCTGTTCCGGCGGAGTTGGTCCTGAGGGCTCTAGGGTCCATGGCATCTGCTATAGCACTTCTTCCTCTTGCCAGGCTCAATATGCGCATCCTCCAGTGGACTCTCTTAGTACAATGGTCTTACCTTGCTCTCCCTATGCATCATCCCATTGCGATCAGCAAGGCTTGCAAGCGGTCCCTCCTGTGGTGGCTTCACTCCCCAGATCTCCACAGAGGCCGCCCATTTTGTGCTTCTCCCCCTCTCACCACGGTGACCACGGACGCCTCCCGCCTCGGGTGGGGGGGGGCATTTTGCGGGCCGGACCGTCCAAGGCACGTGGAACGATTCAGAGACCTTACTGCATATCAATGTTCTAGAGATGAGAGCAGTGCTCTTAGCGTTGCTAGCACTTCAGGACTTTCTTCCCTTGGGAACAATTGCGATTCAATCGGACAACATGTCCATTGTCTGGTACATCAACAAGCAAGGGGGAACGAGGTCTTACCCTCTTTGTCGAGAAGCCATGAGAGTTTGGGAATGGGCAATCTCCACCAACCGCTTTCTAATAGCAACGCACATTCCGGGTCGGTCCAACATCCTGGCGGACAAGCTCAGTCGCACCATTCTGACTCCTTACGAGTGGTCTCTCAATTTTCAAGTAGCGGAACGCATATTCGCACGGTGGGGAACCCCTTCTTGCGATCTTTTTGCCTCTCCCTCAAACACCAAGTGCGACAGTTTTTTCGCTCTGATACCTCCTCCAGGAGGTTCTCCAAGAGACGCTCTGGTGCATGCTTGGCCACCCGGTCTTCTGTATGCTTATCCACCCTTGCCTCTGAATGCTCCAAGTTCTTCAGAAAGCCTCTCGGGTGGGTTGCAGAATGATTCTCATTGCTCCGTTTTGGCCTCGACAGATCTGGTTCCCCTTTCTAAGTTCTCACTCGGTGAATCCTCCTTGGATTCTAGATCCCATTCCGGATCTAATATCTCATCCATCCTGCATATCTCCTCCGAATCTGGACAACCTGAAGCTGATCGCTTGGCTGCTCCAGTTCCACTCTTGATCAGGACTCCCGGTATTTCGTCCCCTGTTAAGGCGATCCTGGTGGCAGCTCATAAACCATCCACTAGGAAAGTCTACAGCAGCAAGTGGAAACGTTTTTTTTGTGGGCGGAGCGGCAAGGCCTGAATCCCTTCACGGTTCCACTCCCTTTAGTGCTTGATTTCTTAACCACTCTTTTTAACGATGGTGCCAGCAGTTCCACAGTCAAAGTACAACTGGCGGCAATTTCACATTATCACATTGGTCATGACTCTAGTCCACTCATGTCAGCCAAGTTGTGTAAAATTTTCCTTAAAGGTACTTTCCTTCTCAGGCCCCCTGTAAAACAAGCGGTTCCTCCCTGGGACCTTTCCTTAGTTCTCCAGGCCTTGACCGCCCCCCCCCCCTTCGAACCTGCGGCTACGGTGGATCTCAAATTCTTGTCTTTCAAGATGGCCTTTTTAGTAGCCATTACATCGGCCAAGAGAGTTTCAGAGCTCCAAGCATTATCGGCTAAACCTCCTTACTTGGTCTTTCATCCGGACCGTGTTTACCTCAGGACCAACCCGTCCTTTCTTCCTAAAGTAGCTTCTGAAGCAAACATTAACCAATCCATTAACCTCCCTGTTTTCTTCCCCAAATATGAAAACAAAGGTGAATACAAGCTTCACTCCTTAGATGTTCACAGGCAACTTAGATTTTATTTAAACAGAACGGCTGGTCATAGGCAATCTGACCAGCTGTTCATTTCCTTTGCTAAATTTAATTTGGGCAAGCCAATTTCTAAAGTATCTCTGTCTCGCTGGATTTCACAGTGTATCTTATTGGCTTATCAAGCTTCAGGAAGGCCCGCACCGGAGGGTGTACACGCCCATTCAACCCGGTCAGTATCTACCTCGGCAGCCTTTAAGGCTAGGATTCCTCTAGATGATATTTGTGCAGCAGCCACGGGCTTCATCTCATACTTTTATTTCCCACTACAAGTTGGATCTTGCATCTAGGGTAGAGCATCCTTTGGCTCCTCGGTGCATCGGAATATCCTTCCATGATGGCCGCCCAAGATTCAGGTAGCTGGGGACTCTGTCCCACAGGTTGCAGACAAATGAATCTCCTACTTCAGATTTAGAAGTTATGTACTCACCATAACGTTCCATCTGAGTAGGTGTATTCATTTGTCTGCAACCATCCCGCCCTCCTATCCCCCTGGCCTTTCAGTTTCCTGCATATTATGTGTTACCCTTTTTAGGGTGTTCTTGCTGTTGGCAAACTCGATCTGAGGTCATGAGGGTAGAGCAGGGTATTATGGGTGAGGGGAGGAGCTGAGAGCTTGGATCCATAGCTGGTAAACCATGCCGGTTCGGATCCGATATCGGATCCATAACCCACAGGTTGCAGACAAATGAATACACCTACTCAGATGGAACGTTATGGTGAGTACATAACTTCTAATTTTCTGCCTAAGGGTGCTGCCATTTGAGCATTGCTTGGCATGCAAAGGGGAAAGTCATTGGGCTTGCTTTCTGAATGGCTGCGAACTATCTTCACCACCTCTTTGTGTAGGAGCTTGCCATTGTCTGCCTCTAAACGATCCTTGAGATTGCCCTCTACCCCTCGGGCACCTGTATCTACCTCTTTGAGGTCTGTCTGTGGCTGGAAAGGACCAATTTTTGGAAGGCCAATTTCTACTGAAACGTGGAGGCTGTACCTGTAGAAAATCTTTCACTGTTTGCATTGATTTAGCTTTTTCTTCCATTTTCTTTAATACCTCCTCAGCTTTAACACCAAATAATACATAATTTTGTAGAGGGGCATCTAGTAATTTAGCTTTGACATGATCTGGTAAGGTTTGCTCCTTGAGCCAGGCATGTCTACGTATGACTGATCCTGTAACAGCAGCTCTACATGAGGCCTCTAGAGCATCAAAACCACATTGCAAGGTATGTTTACCCACTTGTTCTGCACTATGCATCAAATCCTGCAACTCCTTCAAAATTAAATCCTCAGCCATTTTAAGCATCTGTTTTTTTAGGCATGGGGCCCTGGAGAAGGACCCTGTGTAGCTAGTCTCTTAGAATGCATGGCTGCTTTAGACTTAGTGAAAGCCTTGATGGAAAAAGAAGAGGAAGTTCTGAAGACACCTTGAGAGGAGGCAGACCTGTCTACATTTTGAGTTTCACCACCAAGAGTGGCTTCGGTATCTGTAGTCGGGTGTGGCGTTGAGCCTGCGACCTGGCACAGAAGACACCGCCAATGAAGTGTCGCCGGTAGGCAGGCTGCGAGGCCTCGCTGAGAACCGGACCACCTGTAGTCGGCACTGGCGTGGTGTCTGTAGAGGCCGCGGACCTCGTGTGTCGGTCCTTATCTTTGCGTTTTTTAGACAAAACTGGAGTCGGAGTATCCAACGACATAATATAGTTACATTTTTTGCCAAAATAGTGCTGGGCGAACTCCGCCCGACGCTTAATGGTGCGTTTGTTGAATGTAGCACAAAAACGACAGACCGAGACGTCGTGGTCTGGGCCTAAGCAAGGAATGCAGAGGGAATGAGAATCCTTGTGCGGTATTTGCTTCCCACATGAAATACAATTATTAACTTTTTCTGACATTGGTCTGAGGCAAGAAAAGTTTCCCCAACGGGGTACTTAGCTTACAAGAAGACTTCGGTTGCAAAATTTTCGTAATTTCAGGAGCTGGCCGACCGGCACTTGCGAACTGCTTCTGCTTCGAGCACCGCGCGGCAAGAAAGACTGAAGAAAATGGCGTCGACTGGTTCTTTTATACCCCTGTTGCACTGACGTCAGGGAAGAAGCGATGACAACCGACGCTGGACCTAGACTTTGGAATTCGGCCGACCGAGGACCCGCCTGACGGCAGGAGAACCCATCTGTTATGACTGCAGCTGTGTATGCACGATGAACATCACCATGATACATAGTAAGTTCTGGTGCAGTAATTCTGTCTTCCTGTGTATTTTTTCGAACAAAAATACAAATTGCTTGAGAATGCTTTTGTGTCATTACCACATTCTTGTAGTTGGAGGACTCTGCATGTGTTGTAACAGCCTTCTTCCCCTCGTATTTGACAGCAAAGGACTGTCGACTCTGTGTGCAGTTTGCTGTGTGATCATCATTTTTCGATAACCATGAAAAATCCTTGTTGGTGATCCACTCTTGCTTGAAAACACACGGCCTTCTGTTCTTTCTCTTAGGAGTGTCCGTTTTATGTGAATCAGAATTATCCACATCCAGTATTTGGATTTGTTACTATTACTAAAGTGTTCACTAAATTTCAAACACAATGCCATAATTAATGGGTACTAGCATCTAGTGACAAGTAGACGTGTTTTTACCGTCAAACGTCCTTAAGGGCTAAGTAAGCATATAAATCAGTCATCAAGCAAGTAGCCTAGATATGACAATGTCCTGGTCCTGTAGTAAAACAGGCAAATAGGCTAAGATAAAGTAATTAAAAGGAACATAGTCTTTTTAAACCACACACACTGACTTTCGACTCTCACAATACTCAACAAATCTCAGTATTCAAATATGTTTTACGGACAAGGGAGAAAGAAAAGAGCAGGTATGCAAATACCAGGAAAGGGACACTATATTATCGTAGTTATCACCTTATCTCTTATATGTGCACAGGTCAAAGGGTGTTTCATGATTCTAAGCAAGCAGCAAACCATCCCACACATATGAATCACCATGACAGTTCAAAGTCACTGAATGCACTTTAAACATTTTAGTCGACTGTCTCTTTTTGCAACATTTAGTATGAAGATGATATCAAACAGTCCAAGTACAACACTGGTGTAAAATATAACCCAAGTGTTTGAGCGCCATACCATTCTTGAACTACATTTCAAGACTAACATTGCAAGCATTACAATAACAGGTGAAGTAGTTTCTGAAGTCCCCCCCAAACATAATGTTTTATTCATTACTTTTCAAACTGTGGATCAAGAGTATCGTTGTCTCCCAACTATCCATCTTAAAATCTACAATGTAATTTTTTTCTCTAATATTTTAAAATATGACCAGCACTATTTATACAGTAGGCCGATCATGGAATTTAAACAAGTGCAGCATTTAATTTATAGGATTCATTTACCTGGTGTTGCCTCATGTTATGTTTCACTTTATAGCTGTCAACATAAATATAATGCTCAGTGCGGGGTCTTAATCACAAAAAAAATCTCCACTGATAGAATCATTTTCTATTACACCTGCATGCACTTAACCAGTACTCAGCAGCCCACACTTGTCTAGCAGCTCCCGGCTATGCTTACCAAAAACATTAGTCCGGCAATCACCTAGTCCTGGAAAGAAACTGACATCCTTTTGTAACTGGGCTGTCTGACGCTGTGACATCAAACATTTTCTCTCTGCGGCTCTGTGTTTGAGAGAAATTGTATGACTGTGTCTTACTTCTACACTGATCATACTGGTGACTGAACTCGTACCTGTCAATTGTACCTTATTACGAGGGACGTTACTCATTTTGAGTATTAAGTTCATGTTTCTCTCAGTTCCACATTGAAAGGCTCCCGCATTCAGTGTTAGAACTTTTTTAAACTGAGTTCCCTGATAATTTTAATACTGAGTCATTAATTAATAAAAACACCTTTTATAAGCATAAAGTAATGCCTTTTCTCTGTGTGAGCTTCATAGTTGAAGTTGTTTGTAAGTGTTCCACATTCATTTTACCCATTTGTTCCACATTATGAGAGGTAACGTACCTCATTTTGGAGATGGAAGGTTGGGGACTATGAACTGCCAACTTATACCCTCCAAAGATTCTAAGTAGAAGTTACCAACCATCACCAGTATGGTAACATTAATTATTGCAATATAGGACCAAATTACTAGGCAAATCTCATCCTAATTTGGACACTGGATGACAGTCAATTCCTGGACTTTCCAGGTGAATCTTGGATTGTTGGTAGCCCTAGTGAGGAGGTTCCTAGCATTGAGCAGTAACACCTTTAGGTTTCTTTGGGTTTTATTTGCTATGTTAGGTTTGTCAGTTTGGCATTGCCTAAAAAGGCTCTAAGTTTTAGCCAATGTTCAGAAGCCTGGGAAGATGGTTGCAGACCATCCTTTGCAAAGCAATGTTGTGTGTTAGCCATGTCCTCAAATGCTGACAGATATTGAATCCCCCATGGAAAGACACTAGAAACTAAGCCAATTTATTGAAGTCCACCATCATTTGTTTGTACTGTGGCATCATCCTTGGTGAAGGTAGAATGCGGAGAGATCAACCATTTCACTGTTCATACAGTCCAGGGAAGTGTGTCTAAGGCCATTAACTCCCACATGGACTGTGATGGAATCATACTGGTACCTGTGGTGTAGTGATTTGAGTGCGTGAGTAACTTGTCAGAGCTGCGCTGCAGATAAGCAGCTAACCGTTATCTTGTTCAGTGTGGTAAGTTGGGAATCTGTGTGTCATACAGTGGAGTCCCTATGACAAGAGTCTTAGGTAATGTGTTGACTTGTCTTGAGGGCTTTGCTCTTGGGGCTTCACTAGGTGTAGGAGTATGTGTGGTGTTTGGTGTTGCTTTTGGTGAGTGCTTTAGGGATTGCTGATGATAGACTTTACTGTTTATAAGCTTATTTGGTCTTTGAGGTTTGAGAAGATTGCTTTTTAGTGCCTCAGCATAGGTTGGTCTATGTATATGGTGAAAACTGTGTGGTGGATCTGGTGCATGTGTTCTTGACAACCTTGTTTGTGAGATTTTTGCCTCCAGTGAAATTGTTTGTTCATCCCTTGCATACTGTTTATTTTTTTTTAAGAATTAAACGGTAGTCTGTGAACATGAGACAATTGTACATTGTCTCAGGATGCCCATATCTACCAAGCTGGCTACAGAGACATTTGGAAAATGCATATCCATGTTGTCTGGACCTGTTTGGGTGGGCTACTGTAAGTCGTGGATTGGGTTGTACAGAGGTCTCCTTGGGTGGTCTCTGGAGTTTGGCACTACACCAAGTTAGATTGTGCTAAGATTTGACAGTAGTGCTGTTTAATTTGCAAACTAGCCGGGCTGTAAGCTTGTTTCCACACACCAGCTTTGTTTTAGCCTCACCAAGTTACCAATTTCATTTCTAAGGGAAGTTTTATAGAAAAAAATTACTTTCCTGAATGTTTGTGTCTGTACAAGACACTGCTAACCTCTTGATGTAATAACAGCAAGAAAGATTGCTAAAGAGTGTAATGCTACAACAAAACTTGAAATTGCCTTATTAAGGTATTTTAAGTATTGGGGACCTTTGGAATGATTTAAATGCAAAATCAACCAATAAAACAAAAGAAAAGCTGTAGCACTAAAGTTAAATGAAGTACAGAACAGTAAAACAAATCTCTTACCTGCCAAGGACAGAGCAGGATTAACTTCAGACCCCTTCAGAGTTTGGCTAGGGTGCCATGCAGGTATTAGCTCTGGGAAAATAAGCAGGAGACCGTTTGCAGTAAGGGAGGTTTGCAATACTGGATTTCCTTAGTGCACTGTCTCTGCAACTTGGTCAGATTTGGACAGTAGGCAGAAGGAAGCTGAGGGAATCAAATCCTAGGGATGTACATGTCTGGCTTCAAGAGAAGCATGACCTTTTCTCACTTACCTTTTTATTTTTTTATTTAGTTATCCTTTTTCCAAGGAGTTTCCCCATAATATAATGCAAGATGTCCTTCAAGGATGCATCTGCAGTCATAACATATGGGTTGTCCTGCCTCAGGCAGCCCTTTGGTCGGCCGGATTCCAAAGTCTGGGTCTGGCCTCGGCTGATGTCGCACTTTCCCCGACGTCAGAGCAACTGGGGTATAAAAGCATCAGCCGACGCCATTTTCCTCTGTCTTTCTTGCCGTGCGGTGCCCGAAGCAGAAGCAGTTCGCAAGTGCCGGTCGGTCAGATCCTGTGATTCAGCTACCGAAGACTTCGAAAAAGCTAAGTACCCCGTTGGGGACTCTTTCTTGCCTCAGCCGATGTCAGATAAAGTAAATAATTGTTTAACTTGTGGGAAACAAATACCTCATAAGGATTTCCACTCCTACTGCCTCCCTTGCTTAGGCCCAGACCACGACGTCTCGGCTTGTTCAGCCTGTGCTTCCTTCAACCGACGAACTCTTAGACGTCGGTCGGAGTTTGCAGGGGAATTTTTTGGGGCTAATTTTGCATATAAAATGCCGTTGGAGACTCCGACATCGCATTTGATGAAAAAACGGAAGGACAAGGACCGACACTCGCGGCCCGCGGTTTGGGCTGAAACCACAGTAAGGCCTTCCGCGAGTGTCTCGGTTTCGGCCGAAACAGAGTCCTCGGAGCTTTCTTCATCCGAATCCACTCAACCGACCACCGCGGCCCTGGAGGCCCCGGCTGAGTCGGCTTCTGAGCTACCTACCGAAACCAGTGTCCAGGAAATGTCCGACACCATACCTTTGGACAAATCTACTCCTGCACGTGGGGCAGCTAGACCCTCTGCTTCCATGTCCATTAAGGCCTTTTCCAGGGCTAAAGCTGCTAAACTTTCTAAAGCTTTGCCTCCCAAGCCTATCTCCCAGAGGCCTTCTTCCAGTTCTCAGATCCTCAGCCTTGCAGAGGATCTTATTTCTTTAATTAGAGGTTCTCAACCTCACCCGGACAGGGCCTCTCACCCACCACCAGACAAAAGGCCCAGGACTGAGCCCTCTGACCCACACTCTTCAGATGAGTCCACGGATGGATCTGACTTGTCAGATCACCAGGAGGAGGCTTATTCGCCCTATGAGGATTCTGATGCTGAAGAATCTATCCCTTGGGCCTCCCCTCCTGAAGAGTTTTCTTTTGGTAAGACTCTACACTCCATGAGAGAGCATTTCCAATGGCAGGGTCAGGAATTCTCTGATTCTAGAAAGAGATTAAGGACCTTCTTGCATTTGCCTCAACATAGGCCCTTAGCTATACCTCCTGTTTTGAATGTAATTGATGATGTGTACAATGATGTTAGTACAGCCCCTGATACTCTCCCTCTGGCACCTGCCAAATCTGATAGATACTACAGGGTCCCGGATTCTCATTTTCATCTGTATAAGGCCCATTCCGCAGACCCAGATACTATTTCTCAGGGCCCTAAAGGGGTTGCAGCTGACACTGCCAAAAATCCTCTACCTTCTGAAAGAGAGTCTAGAGCTTTAGAAAGATGGGGAAAGAAGGTATATACTTCTGCAACTCTTTCTGTCAGGGCATTAAATTGTCAATTTCATATGATACAGTGCCAAGAGTATTTGTTAGATGAACTGAATAAGAAGCTTTCTTCTTCTGAACCCCTTGACTGTAAATCCCTTCGGGATTTGGTACATAACTCACAGCAGGTTAGTAATCATTTCTTAAAGTGTGGTTGTGATGCACTGGAGGCTTCATGTAGGTCAGGTATGACTGGGGCAGTTATTCGCAGGAATGCCTGGCTGAAGGAACAATATTTGCCAGACCATGTTAAAGCTAAACTCCTGGATGCTCCAATGGAAAAACAAAAATTATTTGGCTCCTCGGCTCAGGAGGTCTTAAAAAAGTTTGAAGAAAAGGCAAAATCTGTGCAAACAGTTAAGGACTTTCTGCAAGTACAACCACCGAGATTCAGCAGAAACTGGCCTACTAAGAATTGGTCCTTTCCAGACTCGGACAGAGCCCAGAGAGGCAGGAACAGGCGCCCCAGAGGTAGAGGGCAATCTAGGGGCTCCTACAGAGGCCGTCAGTGGCAGCCTACCAACCAGAGAGGTAGTGCAGCAACAGCAACAACAACTTCTACACAAGGGCAGACTCAATGACTTTACTCTGATTCCGCCTACCAGGGCTCAATTGAAAGCACCCTTGGGCGGAAAGCTTGCTTTATTCTCAAAAAACTGGCATTATATTACAAGGGACACATGGACACTGCAAATAATAGACAAAGGATACAGGTTCCACTTCCACACTTTGCCAAGAAGAAATGGAATGCCAAACCTGCCACCAAATCAGAGGGCAGAGGCTTTAAAGCAGATCAACAACTTACTTCAAATGAAAGCCATAGAAAAGGTACCACTTTCAGAACAAGGCCAAGGATTTTACTCCAGACTATTCCTTGTCCCAAGAAAAGAAAATCAATGGAGGCCTATTCTCGACCTGTCCGCACTGAATACTTACCACATTGTGCCAAAATTCAAGATGCTGACCCTTCAGCAACTTCTTCCCATGCTGGGCAAGGAGTCTTGGCTGGTGACTCTAGATCTCAAGGAGGCATACCTGCATGTCCCTATTCGACCAAGTTGCAGACGACACCTCAGATTTCTTGCAGGATCAGAGCATTATCAATTCTCAGCATTGCCCTTTGGCTTATCTACTGCGCCCAGAGTATTCACGAAATGCCTGGCATCAGTAATTGCACACTGCAGACTTCAGGGGATTCAAATCTACCCATATCTGGACGACTGCCTAATACAAGCGGACAACAAGAAGAATTTGATAAAGGACTTGGCCTATGCCATCCACCTACTACAGGCCTTGGGATACACAGTCAACATCCAAAAATCAAGACTTGTTCCATCCCAAAGGATAACCTTTTTGGGTGCAGATCTGGACACAACCACCCAAATGGCCTTTCTCACAGAAGAAAAACAAAAACAACTTCCGGACTACTTCATGAATCTGACAAGACAAACTCAGCTAACTGCAAGGAAAATCCTGCAGGCCCTGGGTTACATGGCATCCTGTATAATTCTGATACCACAGGCCAGGCTGCATATGAGAAAATTACAATGGTACCTAAGGAGTGTATGGTCTCAGCACAGTCACAGTTTGGAAACTTTGATACCAATCATTCCTTGCCTTCAAAAGGAATTCCTGTGGTGGGCTCAAGCCTGCCAGTCCAACAGAGGGTTGCCTTTCAACAAACCAAAAACAAAACAAACCATCACCACGGACGCTTCAGACCGAGGATGGGGAGCACACATGGAGGGCAAATGTATCCAAGGCCTATGGTCCCAAGCACAGCTGCGCATGCACATAAACCAAAAGGAAATGCTAGCAGTGATACACGCAATCGAGGCCTTCAAACCTTTCCTGCATCAAGGCCACCTGTTAATAAGGACAGACAACACCACGGTCATGTGGTACATAAACAAGCAGGGAGGCACACACTCCTACCCTCTATGCAGGCTGACTATGAATCTATGGGAACTATGCCTGAAACTCAATATCCAACTACAGTCCCAGTTCGTGCCAGGAAAAGAAAATACACTGGCAGACAGCCTAAGCAGAACCACCATGGATGCACATGAATGGATACTGCACCCAGACATCTTCCAACTCATAACAAAAGCATGGGGAAAGCCGGAGATAGATCTGTTCGCCTCCCCCCTCAACCATCAACTGAAGACATTCTGCTCAAGAACCTACCACCCACAAGCTTGGAGGGTGGACTCCCTCTCTTTCAGCTGGAAAGCTCTAAAAGTATATGCCTTTCCACCTCTCCCATTAATGTCCAAGGTTTTACTGAAGATCAGGGCGGAACAACCAAGAGTGATTCTGATAGCACCAGACTGGCCAAGGCAGCACTGGTATCCATTATTGAGGAGCATGTCACAGGCGAAACCATGGCCTCTCCCCCTATGGCCTCTTCTTCTGACGCAGAACAAATTCAAGATAATGCATCCCAACTTAAAAACATTGCAGCTAACTGCCTGGAAAATTCCTTAACTCTCCCTCAAAATATTTTATCACAGAGAGTAAAGGACATTATTATGGAAGCTCGCAGGCCTTCCACAAGGAAGACATACTCAGCTAAATGGAAAAGATTTCTCATTTGGAACACAACAAAAGGCTTAGATGTGACAGTGGCAAGCATGACACATATTCTGGAATACTTAGCAGAATTGTTCCACAATGGCCTGTCCTATTCTTCCATTAAGATTCATGCCTCAGCAATTTCAGCAGAATACAATGTGAATCCACCTATCTTCTCGCACCCTCTCCTCAGGAAATTTCTGAGAGGGATCAAAAACATCAATCCCCCAAGAAAACCCCCTTTACCTGCTTGGGATCTCAACTTTGTGCTGGAGAAACTAACACTTCCTCCCTTTGAACCAGCAGCATCGGCGGATCTACAGTTTCTGTCTTGGAAAACTGCATTCCTTCTGGCCATAACTTCAGCAAGAAGAGTATCTGAGTTACAAGCTTTAATGGTAGTACAGCCATTTCTTATCTTTCATCAGGACAGAGTTTCACTAAGAACCAATCCTACTTTTATGCCAAAGGTGGTATTTAGGGTATCCCTGAACCAAGCTATTCACTTGCCTACTTTCTTCCCAAATCCACAGAATAGAGGGGAAAGACTTCAACACACCCTGGATATACACAGACAACTACGCTACTACTTGGACAGAACTAAAAGTAGCAGAAAGACTGACCAACTCCTTGTAGCATATGCAGCTGGGGTACAAGGAATAGCAATTTCCAAACAGACAATTTCAAAATGGATAGGAAATTGCATTTGCTTTTGTTACTCCTTTCATGGAAAGACAGTTCCTGCAAACATCAGGCCTCATTCCACAAGGGCCACGGCCACCACTACAGCCTTCCTAAGAGGGGTGGCGACCAAGGACATTTTAGAAGCTGCTACATGGAGCCCCATGCATACATTTGCCAAACATTACAATTTACCTTTATACTCCAGATCCAGAGCAGGTTTTGCTACTGCAGTCCTGCAGGGGATATTAACTACACTATCTTTTTCTTAGTACCTCCTCCCCCAGAATGGCTATGGTATTCTACCCATATGTTATGACTGCAGATGCATCCTTGAAGGACATAGTACAGTTTTGTACCTACCATAAATGTAGATGTCCGATAGGTATGCATCTGCAGTCAGGGTTACCCTCCCTCCTTCCCCTCTGTGGTATTCTTAGGGTACTTACCTCCATTAGCTAGCTGGGGGATCTATTATGGTGTATTTGTTTGTATATATATGTATATATTTTTTGGAAAATGTTTGGAATTTTACTGCATTCCTCCAAATTTGGCCTTCCTAGAGGGCACCTGGCATCTGGGGCAAGAAACACTGAGGAAAATGGTGTCGGCTGATGCTTTTATACCCCAGACGCTCTGATGTCGGGGAAAGTGCAACATCAGCCGAGGCCAGACCCAGACTTTGGAATCCGGACGACCGAAGGGCTGCCTGAGGCAGGACAACCCATATGTTATGACTGCAGATGCATACCTGTCGGACATCTACATTTATGGTAGGTACAAAACTGTACTTTATAGTATTCAGAATAGAATTTAAGTTGTATGCAAGTAATAATGCCTAACACGATGCACATTATTGTGGAAATGACTTACACTCAGGGTTATTCTGAGGCCTGACATCACTCTGCCTTAATGCTCTCCAGGGTGTTTTACTGTGAAAATAACACCCTCGAAGTGGTATAATCGTACAGTTTACCCATTCTGTAATCCCTAATACTAATACATATACAGAAATATGCGGTAAACCAAGTTTTCTTCTGAAGGCTGATTACAACCTTCTAATATGGATGCTTTTGTTACTAAATTGAAGATAGTAATACAGCTTGCAATTTGAACATTTTTCGTTCACTTTGCATAAACTCTGTTATAGAAAGTCACTTTCTATTGACCTTTTTGATGTAATTCCAGTCAGTTCTCTCTTTTGTTTTTCCTCCCACCATTGGTAGATTCTTGGACAGGTCCACCAGACATGCAGCCAAATCCTCATCTGGCCACAGCCATGCCAGCATAATCTTGCAGAGTACTTTCCATTCTGTAAGGATAGACTTGTAAATTTTTGCTGAATATCCTTGTTGAGGAAGTAATGAATTTGAGATGCATGTGAAGTCAAGATTTTATTATGTTCTGTGAAGGATATTGTGTTGAGAGTCTTTGTCCCATTACAAAATTTTTTGAATGGCTGTATTTTAATAATGTGTGTTTCTTGCTTTCTTGGAGTAAGTCTACTTTTTATAAGTGTTGTAAAGAAGCTACTTCCCTTTTACTGTTTGTATTCTTCTGCTACATTGCACTTACATCTTGCTTGGAAATTTGAAACACCATGGCACAGAGCCCAAGTCTCTGTCTGTGGAAAGTAACCTTTCACCAAAAGCAAACAAATCCATTGGAGGGGTAAGGGCACACAGAATTATAAAGAATCTGCTGGAGGATATAACAAAAGCAGGACTGGATGGGGGATGTACAAGGTTCTAGCATGTCACTTTCTAACATGGGTATAACATGGTTAGCTAACCTCCACTCCCACTGAGACATGTCCTTTAGGATTCTTCAGGATCTCCCTTGCCATATGTGTAAAGTGTACCCACAGTGTACCAGTAAATACAGAGGTTCTTTGACATATTTCATTATTTTGTGTCTCATTTAGGTATTAGTTTATTTTGAAAAACTTCATAGTTTTGTTATACTGCAAATATAATTGTGTTGGAGATTTGAGTGCTTTGTTTTAGTAATAATGTTTATTTTACAGATCTTACCAACATATTTGAATCATTCCTGCCTCAACTGTTGGCTTACCCTAATCCCATAGACCCTCTAAATGGCGATGCAGCAGCAATGTATCTTCATCGGCCAGAAGAATACAAACAGAAAATAAAAGGTAATTGAACAAAGGTCATGCTTCTGGCAGGAGCAAAACTGCATTTGAGCATGCTGCGGTTTTGGTACAAGATATGTAAAAATAAATAACTTGGCAGATAGTAGGAGTGCATATGGAGTCTATAGTTTATGTTCATGTGAAAGAAATGGAATATATGACTCCTTACCTGCATGAATCACATCAGGTGTACTGTCTTGAGTCATTGCCTTAAGTAGGCAAGAGACTGTAAGACAGTCTGGTTCATTAAAAATGCTAAATATTTTATCTCGGCAGAATCACTAAAGTAATGTGTATTTTTTGTGCTAAGGTGGCTGCATAGCACTGTTTCTTTGGCTTAGCGTAATGTCTCATTTAGCTCATTTCTAGTTTAAAAAAGTTTTAGCTTATTTTGATTCCTCATTCTTTTGTGATGTTGCTAGTGGCTCTTGTTGCTGACTCTGCTGTTACCAGTTGCTGTGACTTCGCTTTATCATGGACAAAACTTTAAAAAATGCAGTTAAGCGTGGGCGTAAGTGACATTCCAGTCGCGTAGAGGGATTAAACCATGACTACAGCCCAGCCTACCCAGGTTTGATTAGCAGAGCACTCAACTAGCAGAGCAGGAGGGAGGAATGAAAAGTACTATGGGCATTTCCTGTGCTGATCTCTGGTGAGGGCTAGGGATGTTATAATGAAAGGATGTGATTCCCATTACATGCTCACCCCTCAAATGCAACCATAGATGCCATGTTGGGAGGGGGGTGTAATGGGGAAGGCTGTTAAAGTGAGTATCCCCCAAATGAATGGAGACTGTTAGACCCCCCCCCCCCAGAACACCCTTAGGATCCATGCAGGCCCCAGCTATTTCAAAGCAAGTCCAGGGCACACAGGAGAAGCTGATAGACCTGTGTTGGATATGGTGCACTGAGTAGAAAGGCTGCAGGGTGACAAAAAGTGCTCAAAAACTTCTCCCACAAGATGCATATGATGCGTGTGGTCCACTTAGGCCATGAATACCTAAATATATCTTCAGACAGAAGATCGAAGCTCATCATTAAAGGTGTTCTTCCTGCTGACCAAGCACCTAGGCCTGAGAAGGAAGACAAAGATAAGGACAAGGAGAGCAAGAGACATGAGAACAAGGACCAGGCTTCTTCCTCTTCTCTGGTATCAAGTCATGAATTCTGACCTTCCTCAGTGCTGAAACCTAAATCCCTTTCCTTAGAAGCAGCTGTGATTAAGGACAAATCCCCGGTTAAGTCCACTAGTAGACAACACTTCCTAGAGGCAGTTAGTGCTCTTCTTTCCTTCCAGACCTCCATCAGCATCTGCTCTGAAGTTTGTGAGACTGATCAGAAGTACATTGAAAGCAGACTGGGAACCTCTGATAGGGGCTTCCTTAATTCATAGATGGAGTTGAGCGTCATCACGTCCCCCATTGGTACCATGGCAGAATGGGTTGCCCCCCCATCACTTTTAGCTTCTTCCCCGGTGCAGGTCTCTGCACCAGCACCTTCAGAGCCTGCGTCCTGCCCAGATCCTGTTTCTTCTTCACCATCAGTTCCTACTGTTGTACTGGTGGTTTCACTTCTGATTTGCTTGTCGCCAGCCATTCTAGTATTAAGTGAGTCAGATGTGAAACCATCTAGCTTGTAGTACTGATCTCCTCCTCATGACCATCTGGATCTTCAGTAATGGGGCTTTAGTCTTCGGCACTTTGCATCTCTGTCTCACCCAGGTTCAGCTGTGAAGACTGGGCCATCTCCGCAGACAGAATCCAGTTCCACCTTTGAGGACATGTAGGTAATGATTGCTCCCACCCACGCATGTGATCAAAAGGACTTCCATCATCACCTACTCCACCCCTAAGTGCCCATCCCATCACCTCTTGCTCCCATTAATCAAGGTCCCAGGAACAGAGCAGAATCATATGCCTGAAAGAGAACATGTAAAAGGAAATGTGTAGATGCTTCTTTGGAATTCGTAACCATTGATGCAGACTTGGATGAAAGAGAAGGTTCCTCTCCAGTCCACTCCTGAAGATGTTACTTTTGGCAAAATCATTGAATTAATGAAGGCAGAGAGTATCTTTACCAACTGGCCCTCCTCCTCGGGATGAGGAGGTGCTCTTTGAGGCATGTGGCACTACTCCTACCTCTTTGGTGTTCCCTCATGTTGGCCATCTTATAAATTTGGTCTTCAGGAGGGCATGTCAATAACCTTATGTGGCACAGGCCATCCCAGTAAGTCGGGTAAGGTGTTATGGCCACATATGGATAGGCAGTACTGGTTCAAAGGTACTGTGGATTTGATGATCAGTGCACCAGCTACTGAAAGAGAGCTCTCAGGTGACTCCTCCACTGTCTATCCCCCTAATAGGGAGTCTAAGGTAATAAGATGAGAAAGCATGCTTACACCTCTGGCACATTTGCCCTGAGCTTGTTAAATTATTTAACCCACATGAACCAGTTTCAGAGGGATCTGGCAAAACAAGCTATTTATTTTTTTGGGAGCCCTTGACTTAGGAGTCTGTCAGATAGCTGCAGATTGCATGAGTACCATATTCAACATCACAGAGCTCTCCATGCTGTTATACCGTAATACATTCAAATGGGTAGGCACTGGCCTAATGAAGAGATGTCATGGCTGGCTCCATCTGTGTGATTTTTGAGGAGCATTTCAAAGTGTCCTTTAGAAATGCCCCCTTTGATGTTTCTTTTTTCTTTGGACCAGCAGCAAAAGAGAAACTCGCAAGGTGTTAGCAGGGTGGGAAAATGCTGTCTAGTGTGGGAGTTTTTTGTATACCCTTTTCCCAGAGACCATTTCCACATAAGCCACAATTACCCAACAATCCGTCTTTCCAAAGGTCAGTGGCTCTGCAGGAGGTTGCCTTCCTCTTTCAAAAAAGAGCCATCCAGGAGGGTTCACCTGAACAGAGTCAGGAATTTACTTGATTCTTTTTGGTTTAAAGAATGAGGACCTCAGGCTAATTCTAGATCTCAGTGGTCTAAATGGTTTTGTAAAGTATGCCCTATTCGGAGTGGTCACTGTGTCATTGATTTTGCACTGCCACATGACAAAATAGATGTGCTTCATAGACTTTTAGGACAATTTCACATGAAGATCACAGCGGAGTCCAAGAAGTCTCTATGCTTTCGAATAGGAGACGGTCTTATCCAGTTTAGAGCTTTTCCCTTCAGTCTCACTACAGCCCCCCCAAACCCCCACCCAGCATGGCATTAGTTGCAGCACACCTTCACCAAAGGGGTCCATGTTTTCATATATTTGGACAATTGGCTCCTTGCTGCAATGAACAAAGAGCCAAAGCCAGAGATTACTTTTTTGTGTAAACTATCAAAAAGTCACAGCTTTTGCCTTCCCAATAAATTTCATTTATGAGATGCCACGTAGGTGCAACTTCTTGCCAAGTATCCTTCACCGAGGAAAGGCTGCTGTCTCTTCAGCATTCAGTAGATGCCCTTTATCACTGGCAAAATCCATCTCTGCTACTGATTTTATAGTTCTAGGGCTTATGGCAGCAGCAATTGCAATGGCTCGCTGTGAGATATCACATGAAGACCCTCCAGTGAATGCTCTGCACACACTGGTCACAACCTGATGAGTCCTCCATCATTTGAGTCACGTAACTCAGTCATACTGAAATCATTTGAATTGGTGTTTGACTTTGCCTTTCTTACGGGGGGGGACAGTTTGTCCTATTTCCCCAGCAACATTAGTCATGACCACATGCACTTCCCCCTGAGGTGGGGGCATCATTTTGAGGGGAGTATGGTCCAAGGTCACTGGCCAACTTTCACATGAATATTCTGAAGATGAGAGCAATCCTGGTAGTGTTGCATGAATTTCAGGACCTCTTACCAACAGGAATGATAGTGGTACAGCCAAACAGTGACAGTAGTATGGTACATCGACAAATAGGGAGAATAGAGTCTTTACCCTCCTTTCCCAAGAACCCCTGGGTAATGGCAATGGGCTCCAGATTCAGGTTGCTTTCTGGTAGCAGCATACATTCTGGGGAAATCATCTGGTTAGCAAACACTCAGCAGGTCCACTCTTTTACCTCACAAGCAGTACTGGAACCGGGCAGTTGCTCAAGAAATTCAGTCAAAGGGATCTGCCTTGCTGTAATTTGTTAGCTGCTGCTTCAGACACTAAGTGCAGATGCTACTTCATTTTAGATGCTCTCCTGTGACATTCACCCAGCGTCGCTGTAGTCTGCCAGTGGCTCTCTGATCCTTTATACGACCCTAGGGCCTATAGAAGCCTCGCTATAACAATTCCCTGGCTATTTCTTCCCACAGTATTTACTTCCCTGGACCCCTGTCTAGCAAAGGCGACTGACGTGATCCCCGGGGTAAATTTCCTGTCTCCCATCCAATCATCAAGGTTCCTTTTGAAGAGGGCCAAAGAGGTGCTCTGCTTGATGTGTATGGGCAGTCTATTCCAGAGTCTGGGGAGTCTCTGGGTCAGGAACCTATCCCTCCAGCATGTTTTGTTCATTGTGATGACAAGGTTTAGATCCCTGGACCGTGTCTCTGAGGGATTGGGATTTCTTTTAAGTGTAGCATGTCCAACAGCTTTGGGTTTGACATGGCCTTGTATGTTAAGCAGAGAATGCCTCTGAGTAGAAGATATGTGACAGAGTATAGATGGAGTTTTTTTAGACTGTCAGCACAGGGCATCAGTTTTAGGCCTGTGATTCTTTTAGTGATTCTTTTAGTGAGGTATTTCTGCGGCCTTTCCAGGTGTTGTAGATGTCTTGAGAGGTACATACCAAACGGAGCATTGTATTCTATAATAGGTCTAATGAGGGATGCGTACAGTGGGACAATGACTTCCTTTTTATTGGATGAAGATCCCTTGGTGATGAGGTGTGCCACATAGAAGGATTTCCTCACTGTTGTGGAGATGTGGTTATTGAAGGTGAGACCACTGTCCACCTGTGTCCCTAAGTCTCATCACACTTTCGGTGTTTAGTGTACTGTCACCTATGTGGTAATTTACAGATACATGTTTTTTCCCAAAGGGGATAACTATATATTTCTTTGCATTGAGCTTGATCCCATGGCTCTGGCACCAAGCATCTGATGTCCTTCAAGAATGCAACTGCAGTCATAACATGTGGGTTGTCCTGCCTCAGGCAGCCCTCGGTCGGCCGGATTCCAAAGTCTGGGTCCGACGTCGGCTGATGTCGCATTTCTCTCCGACGTCAGAGCGGCTGGAGTACATAAGCATCAGCCGACGCCATTTTCTTCAGTCTTTCTTGCTGCGCGGTGCCCGAAGCAGAAGCAGTTCGCAAGTGCCGGTCGGTCAGCTCCTGTATTCTACGATACCGAAGTCATCAAAAAAGCTAAGTACCCCGTTGGGGACCTTTTCTTGCCTCAGCCGATGTCAGAAATTACTGAAAAAGTTAACAATTGTATTTCTTGTGGTAAACAAATACCTCATAAGGATTTCCACTCTTACTGTCTCCCTTGCCTGGGCCCAGACCATGACGTCTCGGCCTGTGTAGCCTGTGCTCGCTTCAACAAGCGCACTCTCAGGCGCCGGGCGGAGTTCGCTGAAGATTTCTTCGGCGATAATTTTGCTTACACCATGCCGTCGGATCTCCCGACATCGCAAACTCCCAAAAAGCGAAAAGACCGGGACCAACATCCTCGGCCCGCGTCTACTACCGACTCCACGCCAAAACCTACCGCGAGTGCCCCGGTTCCCTTTGAGACGGTCTCTCCACCGCTCCGAACCGAAGACACCGCATTACCGACGACTCCGATTCCAGACATTACTCCGACGCCAGTTATAGATTTTCCTCCGGATACCGAAACCGAGGAATTGCCCGAGACCATTGCTGTAGACAAGGTCACTCCTGCACGTGGATCTGCCAGGCCCCCTATGGCCATGTCCATTAAGGCCTACACTAGGGCTAAGGCAGCCAGCAAAACAAAGCATATTACTTCTAAATCCTTACCTCAGCTGACTCCAGAGACACAAATTTATGTCCATGGCTGCTGATTTAATTTCCATGATTAAAGGTTCGCAGGCCCATCCTGAGAGAGGATCCCAGCCCCCTCCTGATAAAAGGCCCCGGGTTGAACCCTCTGACCCTACTCCTTCAGATGAAGATTCTGAGGGCTCTGTCCACTCTGATAGCCAGGAAGAGCTCTTTCAGACCTATGAGGACTCGGATGCAGAAGATTCCATCCCCTTGGCCTCCCCTCCTGAGGATATTTCTTTTGGGGAAGTTCTGCACACCATGAGGGAACATTTCAAGTGGCAAGGTCAGGAATATTCCGATTCTAGGAAACGCCTTAGGACTTTCCTTAAGAAGCCTCAGCACAGGCCCTTAGCTATTCCTCCTGTACTTGATGTTCTGGATGATTTGTATTCTGACTCTAGTGCTACCCCTGATTCTCTTCCTCCTGCTCCAGCCAAGCCAGACAGGTATTACAGGGTCCCAGAAACTCATTCCCATTTATTCAGGGCCCTTACTGCTGATTTGGAAACTATTTCACAGGGGCCTAAAGGAGTTTCAGCCTCCACCTCGAAAAATCCTTTGCCCTCCAACAGGGAAGCTAGGTCATTAGAGAGATGGGGCAAAAAGGTTTATACATCCACTACCTTATCTATGAGAGCTTTAAATTGCCTTTTTCATATGTTACAATATCAGGATTATCTGTTAGAAGATTTACAAAAAACATTAGCCACTCCTGATCCTTTAGACAGGAAGACTTTGCAGGAAGCTGTACATAACACTCAGCAAGTAAGCAATCACTTCCTGCAGTGTGGATATGATGCACTGGAAGCTTCATGTAGGGCAGCTATGACAGGGGCAGTCATTCAGACATGCTTGGTTAAAAGATCAACCTCTACCAGATCATGTAAAAGCAAAACTTCTGGATGCACCTTTGGAAAAGAACAAGCTCTTTGGTGCAAATGCCAAGGATGTGTTAAAGACCATCGAAGAAAAAGCAAAATCAGTTCAGACAGTGAAAGATTTCCTCCAGGTTCAACCCCCCAGATTCAGTAGGAATTGGCCTTCAAAAAACTGGTCATTTCCTAATCCAGAAAAGTTTCAAAGGGGTAAGAACAGACGTGGCCGAGGAAGAGGTCAATACAGAGGCCCTTACAGGGGACGACAATGGCAGCCAGGAAACCAAAGAAGTGACGCAGGGGTTTCACCTGCCACACAACCACAATCTCAATGACTTTCCTCTACTACTGCCTACCAGGGAACAACTAGAAGCTCCCTTGGGCGGGAAGTTATCTCTGTTTGCAGAAAACTGGCACAGACTGACAAAGGACAAATGGATTTTGGACATTATAGACCGAGGGTACAGGTTTCATTTTCATACCTTACCAAGAAAACAAGGCATGCCAAACCTACCACAAAATCAGAGGGCAGAGGCTATCAAGAAAATCACTCTGCTGACTCGGATGAAAGCAATAGAAAGAGTTCCACAACAAGAACAAGACCAGGGGGTTTACTCAAGACTGTTCCTTGTTCCAAGAAAAGAATCTCAATGGAGACCAATACTGGACTTGTCCGCATTAAACACCTTTCTCATAGTACCAAAGTTCAAAATGCTGACTCTACAGCAACTCCTTCCCATGCTGGGCAAGGGGTCGTGGCTGATTACTCTGGACCTCAAGGAGGCATACCTGCATGTCCCTATCAGACACAGCTGCAGAAGATACCTCAGATTTCTTGCAGGGCCAGAGCATTATCAATTCTCAGCATTGCCATTTGGCTTATCTACTGCCCAGAGTATTCACAAAATGCCTGGCTTCAGTAATTGCTCATTGCAGGCTCCAGGGGATACAAATTTACCCGTACCTGGACGACTGCCTCATACAAGCGGACGCCAAATTGATGTTGACAAAAAACCTGGATTATGTCATACGATTACTTCAAGCTCTGGGATACACAGTCACCTTCCAAAAGTCAAGACTGCAGCCATCCCAGCAAATAATCTTCTTAGGAGCCAAACTAGACACAGCCTCTCAGATGGCTTACCTGACCGAAGACAAGCAAGAGAAGTTAACTCATTATTTCAAAGGTTTAGCAAAACTCACCCAGATGACTGCAAGGAGATTCCTACAGGCCCTGGGTTACATGGCATCCTGCATTCTCCTGGTTCCATTAGCAAGACTACACATGAGAAAGCTTCAATGGTACCTAAAAAGCATTTGGTCTCAACACAGCAACAACTTGGAGACAGTCATACCACTCATTCCATGCCTACAAAAGGAATTCCTATGGTGGGCCTCGTGAGCCAGGCAAACACAGGTATGTCATTCAAAACCACAGATAACACAGACCATGACTACAGACGCCTCCGACCTTGGATGGGGGCGCACATGGAAAGCAGGTGTATACAAGGACAATGGTCTCCAAAGGAAACACATCTGCATATAAACCAAAAGGAAATGCTGGCAGTAATGCATGCCATCGAGGCCTTTCAACACCAACTCCAGCAAGGCCATTTACTGATACGGACAGACAACACCACGGTGATGTGGTACATAAACAAGCAAGGGGGCACCCACTCTTACCCCCTTTGCAGACTGACAATGCAGCTTTGGGAGAAATCACTGAGCCTAAACATCCAGTTACAATCCCAGTTTATTCCAGGAAAAGACAATGTGTTGGCGGACAGCATAAGCAGGAATTTCACAGATCCACACGAGTGGAGGTTACATCCGAAGGCCTTCAGGCAACTCACTTCGACATGGGGAAAGCCAGAAGTGGACCTATTTGCCTCCCACCTCAACCATCTTCTACCAAAATTCTGCACAAGGACATACCATCCAAAAGCTTGGAAAATAGATGCCCTCTCATTCAACTGGAACTCCCTAGCAATCTATGCATTCCCACCTCTGCCACTGATGACCTCAGTATTACTAAAGATCAAAGCAGAGAAACCCAAGGGAATCATAATAGCTCCGGATTGGCCAAGACAACACTGGTACCCACTACTACGGAGCATATGTCACACCAGGAGGTGGGCCCTTCCCCAGTGGCCTCTACTTTTGACTCAACACAATTTCGAAACACTGCATCCAAATCTTCAGACACTGCAGCTAACAGCCTGGGAGATCCCATAAATAAATTCAGCTTATCTCTCTCCAAGGAAGTTCAGCGGATACTAACAGAGGCTCGCAGACCATCCACCAGAAAGGTTTACTTAGCAAAGTGGAAAAGATTCAGCAATTGGAATACCAGCAAGGGACATGATGCATCATTGTTGAACATCCCACTCATCTTGGAATATTTGACAGATATGTTAAAGAATGGTCTCTCATATTCTTCCATAAAGATACATGCATCTGCTATTTTAGCTAGATACAACACTGATCCTCCTGTTTTTTCTCACCCTTTACTAAGGCAATTCCTCAGGGGAATCAAGAACATTAAGCCACCAAGAAAGGCCCCAGTGCCAGCCTGGGACCTCAATTTTGTTCTAGAAAAACTGACTCTACCTCCATTTGAGCCTGTAGCTTAAGTTGACTTACAATTTCTCTCATGGAAGACAGCTTTCCTGTTGGCAATTACCTCAGCAAGAAGGGTTTCGGAGATCTCCTTCAAGGATGCATCTGCAGTCCTTACAAATGGGTAGTCCTGTCGTCAGGCAGCCCTTCGGTCGGCCGGATTCCAAAGTCTGGGTCTGGCTTCGGCTGGTGTCGCACTTCACCCGACGTCATAGCTGCAGTTTTTCGGGTATAAAGGCATCAGCCGACACCATCTTCCCCAGTCTTTCTTGCCGCGTGGCGCCCGAAGCAGAAGCTGTTCGCAAGTGCCGGTTGGTCAGAACCAGAGATTTCATACCGAATACTACTACGAAGACTTCTAAAAAGCTAAGTACCCCGTTGGGGACTCTTTCTTGCCTCAGCCGATGTCAGAAAAAGTGAATAACTGTTTAACTTGTGGGAAACAAATACCTCATAAAGATTTCCACTCTTACTGCTTACCTAGTTTAGGCCCAGACCACGACGTAGCAGCTTGTCTAGCCTGTGCTTCTTTTAACCGACGGACGCTTAGACGTCGGTCAGAATTTGCAGAACAGTTTTTCAGCTCTGAATTTGCTTATATCATGCCGTCGGACCCTCCGACTTCACAAATTACCAAAAAACGCAGGGAAAAGGACCGACACTCGCGGTCCGCGGTTTCGGCCGAAACCGCGGTTAAGCCAACCGCGAGTGTCTCGGTTTCGGCTGAAACCGAGCAAGCGGTTCTTCCCCGCCAAAACATGCCTTCTACCGAGGCCTCTTCTAGCCTGGTGGAATCGGCTTCTGAAATCCAACCTTCTGTTGCGGTTTCTCAGGAATTATCAGACACTATTCCCTTGGATATTTCAACCCCTGCACGTGGAGCTGCTAGGCCTCCTGCAGCCATGTCTATTAAGGCCTTTGCCAGGGCTAAAGCAGCTAAAGCTTCAAAACGGTGCCTGTTAAACCCCTCTCACAGGCCCAGCACCAGTTCCCATATGCTTTCTTTGGCTGAGGATCTCATTTCTTTAATTCGTGGCTCCCAGCCTCATCCAGACAGGGCCTCTCATCCACCTCCAGAGAAGAGGCCTAGAGCAGAGCCCCCTGAACCAGTATCCACAGATGACTCCTCTGATGACTCAGAACATACAGACCCTCCTGAGGCTCCTTATTCCCCTTACGAAGACTCTGATGCTGAAGAGTCCATTCCTTCAGCCTCTCCACCTGAGGAATTTTCCTTTGGGGAAACCTTGCATGCTATGAGGGAACAATTTCAGTGGCAGGGCCAAGATTTCTCAGACTCCAGAAAAGGCTTAGAACCTTTCTACATTTGCCACAGCATAGGCCTTTAGCTATACCTCCAGTTCTTTCTGTTGTAGATGATGCATTTAATGATGCTTGCACTGCTCCTGATTCATTACCTCCGCCCCATGCTTAGCCCCATACGTTGTACAGCGTCCCCGACACTCATCACCCTTTATACAAGGCTCCTTTGCAGATCCAGAGACTATCTCCCAGGGTCCTAAGGCTGTAGCAACTACATCTGCTAAAACCCTCCCCTCTGAAAGGGAATCCAGATCCTTAGAGAGATGGGGTAAAAAAGTTTACACTTCTGCTACTTTGTCAGCTAGAGCTTTGAACTGCCAATTCCATATGATTCAATATCAAGAGTTTATGCTTGACCAGTTAACTAAAAAGCTGTCCTCTGAAGAATCTCTAGATAAAAATATGTTCAGGAAATGGTACATAACATACAGCAGGTTAGTAACCATTCTTTAAAATGTGGCTATAATGCACTGGAGGCTTCCTTTAGATCAGCCATGACTGGCACAGTTATCCGGAGACATGCATGGTTGAAAGAGCAGGCATTACCAGACCATGTCAAATCTAAGCTTTTGGATGCACCCATGGACAAGGTCAATTTATTTGGTTCCCCTGCACAGCAGGTACTAAAGAAGATGGATGAGAAGGCGAAATCTGTACAAACAGTGAAAGATTTCTTACAGGTTCAACCTCCAAGGTTTAGCAGGAACTGGCCCTCCAAAAATTGGTCCTTTCCAGACTCCTCTAAGACACAGAGAGGCAGGAATAGGCGTTCAAGAGGCAGAAACCAATCCAGGGGTGCCTACAGGGGACGCCAGTGGCAAGGTAACAACCAGCGAGGCACAGACGCAGCCACCACCACTACAACACCACAATCACAGTGACTTGGATGTGGCACCGCCAACCAGGGAACAACTGGAAGCACCCTTAGGCGGAAAGCTAACCTTATTTTCAAAGAACTGGCATTGCATCACAAGGGAAAAATGGATTTTGAAAACTATAGACCAAGGTTACAGGTTCCATTTCCATACTCTACCAGGAAAGAGAGGAATGCCAAACCTACCACCTCCTCAAAGGGCAGAAGCTCTAAAGCAAATATCTCAATTATTAAGAATGAGAGCTGTGGAAAAGGTACCATCTATGAAGCACGGAAAGGGATTTTACTCCAGACTCTTCCTGGTACCAAGAAAAGAGAACAAATGGAGGCCTATTCTCGACTTGTCCGCTTTAAACACATTCCTCATTGTTCCAAAATTCAAAATGCTTAACCTACAGCAGCTTCTTCCCATGCTGGGCAAGGAGTCTTGGCTGGTAACTCTAGATCTCAAGGAGGCATACCTGCACGTCCCCATACGACCAATTTGCAGAAGATACCTCAGATTTCTTGCAGGATCAGAGCATTATCAATTCTCAGCATTGCCCTTTGGCTTATCTACTGCGCCCAGAGTGTTCACGAAATGCCTGGCATCAGTAATTGCTCATTGCAGACTTCAGGGGATCCAAATTTATCCCTACCTGGACGACTGCCTGATTCAAGCGGACAACAAAAGCAAACTAACAGAAGACTTACAAAGAGTCATTTACCTACTGCAAGCCCTGGGATATACAGTCAATATAAAAAAGTCAAGGCTGACTCCATCCCAAAGAATAACTTTTCTGGGTGCAGAGCTGGACACATCAAAACAAATGGCATTCCTGACTGCAGAAAAGCAAGAGCAACTACCTCTCTACTTCTTGGCATTAACAAAGCAGAACCATCTAACTGCAAGAAAAGTACTGCAAGCCCTAGGCTTCATGGCATCCTGCATAATTCTGGTCCCTCATGCCAGACTGCATATGAGAAAGCTACAGTGGTACCTAAAGAATTTGTGGTCCCAACACAAGCACAGCCTAGAAACCAAAATTCCAATAATCCCATGCCTGAAACAAGAGTTCCTATGGTGGCCTCAGGCCTGTCAATCAAACAAAGGATTGCCCTTCTGCAACAGTCAACCAAGCCAAACCATCACGACAGATGCCTCAGACCTCGGTTGGGGGGGCACACATGCTGGACAAGTGCATACAAGGCTTATGGACTCAAGACCAGCTGCGCCTACACATAAATCTAAAGGAAATGCTGGCAGTAAAACTGGCAATCCAGTCATTCAGACCATTTCTCCAAGAAGGTCAGTTGATGATAAGGACAGACAACACCACAGTTATGTGGTACATCAACAAACAGGGAGGCACACACTCATACCCTCTATGCCGGCTGGCACTGGACCTATGGGATGTGGCTCTGAGCTACAACATTCAGTTACAAGCAATTTTTGTACCGGAAAAGAAAACATTCTGGCAGACATTTTAAGCAGAACTACCACAGATGCCCACGAATGGATGCTGCATCCGGACATCTTCAAAGCCATCACAAGAGAATGGGGATTACCACAAATAGACTTATTTGCATCCCCACTCAATCACCAGCTAAAGAAATTCTGCACAAGGACGTACCACCCACTTGCTTGGAAGGTGGACTCCCTATCTTTCAGTTGGAAAAACCTGACAGCTTATGCATTCCCACCACTTCCTTTGATGCACAAGGTGCTTTTGAAGATCAAAGAGGAACGTCCAAGGATCATTCTGATAGCTCCAGACTGGCCAAGACAACATTGGTACCCATTGCTGAGGAGCATGTCTCGGGAACAAATATGGTCACTGCCCCTGATTCCATTGCTGTTAACACAGAACAACTACAACATCCTGCATCCAAACCTGAAAACTCTGCAGCTAACTGCCAGGAACATTACATAAGGACAATTAACCCAGATTTATCCCAAATGGTTAAAGACATAATCCTTGAGGCTCGTAGACCTTCAACAAGAAAGAATTATGCAGCAAAATGGAAAAGATATCTCATTTGGAGTACTGCAAAAGGAGAAGATGTGGCACTAGTAAACATAGCCAACATCCTGGAGTACTTGGCAGAGCTCTTCCATGCAGGCCTGTCCTATTCTTCCATCAAGATACATGCATCAGCTATTTCAGCAGAATACAGCTTGGATCCTCCTGTCTTCTCTCATCCTCTGCTCAGACAGTTTCTGAGAGGAATTAAAAATGTAAAACCTCCCAGGAAACCACCATTGCCAGCATGGGACTTGAACTTTGTGTTAGAAAAATTGACACTTCCCCCTTTCGAACCAGCAGCAACAGCAGAATTACAATACTTATCCTGGAAGACTGCTTTCCTACTGGCAATCACCTCAGCAAGAAGGGTCTCTGAACTACAGGCATTAATGGCAGTGCAACCCTTCCTGATCTTCCATCAAGATAGAGTGTCCATGAGAACAAATCCCACATTTATGCCTAAGGTGGTATCTAGAGTGTCTTTAAATCAGGCTGTCCACCTACCTACGTTCTTCCCCAACCCACAGAACAGGGGAGAAAGACTGTTGCATACCTTGGATGTACATAGGCAATTACGCTACTACCTGGACAGGACCAAGTCCAATAGAAAAACTGACCAGCTTCTGGTAGCATATGCAACAGGAAAGGAAGGAAAACCTATTTCAAAACAGACAATCTCCAAATGGATAGGAAATTGCATTAGATTTTGTTACTCCTACCATGGAAAGAAAACTCCAGAGAACATCAGGCCTCACTCCACAAGGGCTACAGCCACTACCACAGCTTTCTTACGAGGAGTGGCTACCAAGGACATTATAGAGGCTGCAACTTGGACCTCCGTGCATACATTTGCCAAGCATTACAATTTACCTTTATACTCTAGATCCCGAGCAGGTTTTGCCACTGCTGTTTTGCAAGGGATCCTAACTACACCATAATCTCTACTTTTTTCCTCCTCCCCTAGTTCAGCTATGGTATTCTACCCATTTGTAAGGACTGCAGATGCATCCTTGAAGGACATAGTACAGTTTTGTACCTACCATAAATGTAGATGTCCGATAGGAATGCATCTGCAGTCAGGATTACCCACCCACCTTCCCCTCTGTGGTACTCCTAGGGTATTTGCCATTCTTCAGCTAGCTTGGGGGGGATCTATTATGGTGTATTTGTTTGTATATATGTACATACATGCTTATTTTATGTGTTTGCTCTCTACTATTTGGAAACATTGGCATTTATCCAAATTTAGCCATCAAAGAGGGCACCTGGCATCTGGGGCAAGAAACACTGAGGAAGATGGCGTTGGCTGATGCCTTTATACCCGAAAAACTGCAGCTATGACGTCGGGTGAAGTGTGACACCAGCCGAAGCCAGACCCAGACTTTGGAATCCGGCCGACCGAAGGGCTGCCTGACGACAGGACTACCCATTTGTAAGGACTGCAGATGCATTCCTATCGGACATCTACATTTATGGTAGGTACAAAACTGTACTTTACAGGCCCTAATGGCAATACCACCCTTTATTATTTTTCACAGAGACAGGGTTTCATTAAGGACCAACCCTACTTTTATGCCAAAGCTGGTATCTAGGGTTTCTTTAAATCAAGCCATTCATCTGCCTGCCTTCTTCCCCAATCCTGAGAATAAGGGGGAAAGACTGTTGCATACCTTGGACATTCACAGACAACTTCGATACTACCTGGACAGAACCAAAGCCAGTAGGAAGTCTGAACAACTTTTTGTAGCTTACGCCCCTGCAGTCCAAGGAAAAGCAATTTCAAAACAGACTATTTCTAAATGGATTGGACATTGCATCAGATTCTGTTATTCCTTTCATGGAAAGACTGTTCCAGCCAATGTCAGACCACATTAAACTAGAGCTACAGCCACCTCTACAGCATTCTTAAGAGGGGTGCCTACCAAGGACATTCTAGAAGCTGCTACATGGAGCTCCGTGCATACATTCTCCAAACACTACAATCTCCCTCTATACTCCAGATCCAGAGCAGGCTTTGCTTCGGCAGTCCTGCAGGGTTTGATTGCCACACCATATTTTTCCTAGAGCATTCCTCCTCCCCCAGCTAAGCTATGGTATTCTACCCACATGTTATGACTGCAGTTGCATTCTTGAAGGACATAGTACAGTTTTGTACCTACCATAAATGTAGATGTCCGATAGACATGCAACTGCAGTCGGATTTTCTCTCCCTCCATACCCCTCTATGCCTAGGGTCCACTCCTATCCCTGTTTCTCTTAGCTGGGGATATCTGTTATGGTGTATTTGTTTTATTGCTCATTTATTTGTTTGGAATCCTGTTTTTTGTCTTCCAATTGGATTACAGCCTTCCTTGGAGGGCACCTGGCATCTGGGGCAAGAAACACTGAAGAAAATGGCGTCGGCTGATGCTTATGTACTCCAGCCGCTCTGACGTCGGAGAGAAATGCGACATCAGCCGACGTCGGACCCAGACTTTGGAATCCGGCCGACCGAGGGCTGCCTGAGGCAGGACAACCCACATGTTATGACTGCAGTTGCATGTCTGTCGGACATCTACATTTATGGTAGGTACAAAACTGTACTTTTCTGTAAGGTCCTTTTGTAGAATATCCACATCATTTGGGGATTCAGTAATGGCTCCCAGTTTGCATTTACCTGCGAACTTTGTTAGCCAGAGTCCCTTAGTGTTGGCCTGTACTTCAGAGAAGTAGATGCCAAACAAGAGTGGTCCCAGGACTGAACCCTGAGGTACTCTACTTGTTACTTGTCTGGAGCTTGATTTGGAGTCCGCTACTATTATAGTGTGGGTTCTGTCAGTAAGCCATTTGGCAATCCATCGAGTGATGTGTAGGGATTAATGCCCAGCTTAGTAAGTTTATTTATGATTCAAGAATGGGTGATGGTATCGAAGGCCTTGGCGAGGTCCAGATAGGCTGTGTGGGCCACCTTAACCTTGTCCATGGCTCTAGAGACTGATTTGAAGAAGTCAGTCAGGTTCAGGAGACAAGATCAGCCCTTCACGAACCCAAACTGCGTGGGTCCAGTGTTTGATGGTTGCCAATGTATTTGTTTATAAGTTCCATGATAATACGTTCCATGGCCTTGCAGATCAGGCAGACTGATGGGATGGTGGATCCCCCCCCCTTGTGGAGTGGGATAGCTGTAGCTGTGCGCCACTCAGTGGGCACAAAGCCTGAGGTGAGGCTATGATTAAACATGATGCTTGGGTGAGGTGCCAATTCATTTTGTAGTTCATGTAGTACACAACCTGGGATGTCGTCTGGTCCCATGTATGCTGTATTCTTAGCTTTGGAGAGTGCATTTTTTACCTGTGTGGCTGTTATTACCGGAATTTGGCAATCTCTCTGTATTGAGATGGACCTTTTAGGGGGTGAGAGGGGGGTGAAGTTTGCACTGAATCGATCTGCCAGGATATTGGCAATATCCTTGGGGTCAGTATATTTAATGCCATTCTGTTGTAGCTCAGAACAGATCTGAGCATTGCCATTTGGATTCTTGACATAGCTATAGAATGCCTTGTGGTTGTCTTTGGAATCTTTGGCAGTTTTATTTTCGTAACTAGCTTTGGAGGATTTTATGAGGGATCTCAGCTTTTTACTGAGGCTGGTAAGGGAGTTTTTTGCATTGTGGGATTTTCCTCTTTTCTGCAACAGTTTCTTCCTTTTGTTGTAAAGTTTGTTTATGGCAAGGGGTCACCATATTGGCTTCCTTTTTTTGGAGGAGAGCTTCTTGGTTCTATTGGGGATGGCACGATTCATGCATGAGTGGATGTGCTTGTACAGTTCCCATCTGCATGGGTGTCATGAAGTTTGTCACTTCTGACTTGAGTAGCATGAAGTTGGCTTTGGAAAAGTTTTTTACGGGGGGGGGGGGGTTCTTACTAGGTGGTGAGGGTGGGATGTGGATGTCAAGGGTGATTAGCTTATGGTCAGACCTGACCAACATGGGGGTGACCATAGGTGTGGAGCATCCATTTCCCATGTTGATAATGACCAGGTCTAGGATATTGGAGCCCCTGGTGGGACTAAGGATTAGTTGATCCAGGGTGTTGGAATTTATGAATTCCAAGAACCGTTGGGCAAAGGTGCTGGTATATGAGTAGTTTTCACAGTTAATGGCAGCGTAGTTGAAATCGCCCAGTATTAGGGTGTTTGGTTGTATCTTAATATTTTCCAGTATGTTTAGAAAAGTGTAGTGAGAATCTTGGGGCATGTTGGGGGATCTGTAGCAAGTTTCTCCAACTCCCTTAATGCCCAGACACACTTCCTTTTCTGAGAATGTAATTCATATTCTTTCCAATTCTTGGAAGTAATCCACACAAAAATATACAAATGTAAAGGGAAAAGATTTTCTGTATGCCCCTGTAGTGGTGTTTGACTCATATCCTACTTCCATGGCATATGACTTACATTTTCTGTTTTTGTTTGAATCAGGTTCTAGCTATTCTACCTTTAAAATTATCTGTAATTACTATCTAGATTTCCAGGATAGTACATTTGCTTCTCATAATTTATTCATCCTGTTGGCTGTGCAACACATACCTCTCAACTGTCCAGATTTTCGCAGAATGTTCACATTTTTGCCACTTAATTTTGCTCTGTTCCTCAAATTTTTTTGGTTTTCTAGCAAATCACTGAGCACTGAAGTCATTAAATAATGACAGATATTTGAGTTTCAGAATTTGTATCTTTCAGAAAATGCATACAGACATAAAACTTGTTGTTCTAGCCGCTTTCTGTGTTTATAAGAACAACTTCTTTCGGCTGCTCCCGTTAGGGGTTGCCACAGCGGATCAACTGCTTCCATTTCTTCCTGTCCTCTGCATCTTTCTCTGTCACACCAACCACCTGCATGTCCTCTCTCACCACATCCATAAACCTTATCTTAGCCATTCCTCTCTTCCTGTTACCTGGCAGCTTCATCCTTAGCATCTTTTTCCCAATGTACTCTGTATCCCTCCTTAGCACATGTCCAAACCAACGAAATCTTGCCTCTCTGGCTTGTGTTTCCAAACCTTCCAACCTGGGCTGACCCTGTAGTATACTTATCCCTAATCCTGTCCACCCTCATTACACCAATTGCAAATCTTAACATCTTTAACTCTGCCACATCCAGCTCTGACTCCTGCCTTTTTGTCAATCCCACTGTCTCCAACACATGTAACATAGCTGGTCTCACTACCCTCTTGTAGACCTTCGCTTTCACTCTTACTGGTACTCGTCTGTCACATATCACTCCTGACACTCCCACTCCATCCTGCCTGTACTCTCTTCCACACTCACCATTACTCTGAACTGTTGATCCCAAGTATTTAAACTCATCCATCTTCTCTACCTCTACTCCCTGCATCCTCACCATTCCTCTGTCCTCCCTCTCATTCACACACATATATTCTGTCTTAGTCCTGCTGACCTTCATTCCTCTTCTCTCTAGAGCATATCTCCACCTCTCCAGGGTCATCTCCACCTGTTCCCTACTCTCACTACAGATCACAATGTCATCTGCAAACATCATAGTCCATGGGGGCCTCCTGTCTGATCTCGTCTGTCAACCTGTCCATCATCATTGCAAATAAGAAAGGGCTCAGAGCTGATCCTTGATGTAATCCCACTTCCACCTTAAAAGCATCCGTCACTCCCACCGCAGACCTCACTGCTGTTGCACTACCCTCCTACATATCCTGTACCACTCTTACATACTTCTCTGACACTCCCAACTTCCTCATACAATACCACAACTCCTCTCTAGGCACCCTGTCATATGCTTTCTCTAAGTCCACAAAGACACAATGCAGCTCCTTCTGACCTTCTCTGTACTTCAACACTCTCAGAGCAAACATCACATCTGTAGTGCTCTTTCTTGGCATGAAACCATACTGCTGATCACTAATCATCACCTCCCTTCTTAACCTAGCTTCCACTACTCTTTCCCATAACTTCATGCTGTGACTGATCAGTTTAATCCCTCTGTAGTTACTACAGCTCTGTACTTCACCCTTATTCTTAAAATCGGTACCAAAACACTTTTTCTCCATTCCTCAGGCATCCTCTCACTTTCCAAGATTTCATTAAACAATCTAGTTAAAAACTCCACTGCCATTTCACCTAAACACCTCTATGCTTGCACAGGTATGTCATCTGGACCAACAGCCTTTCTATTCTTCATCCACTTCATAGCTATCATTACTTCCTCCCTGCTAATCCACAGCACTTCATGATTCACTATCCGCACATCATCCAACCTTCTCTCCCTCTCATTCTCTTCATTCATCAGTCCCTCAAAGTACTCTTTCCATCTGCTCAACACACACTTGTCGCTTGTGAGTACGTTTCCCTCATTATCCTTTATCACCCTTACCTGCTGCACATCTTTACTAGCTCAGTCTCTCTGTCTAGCCCAATCGGTACAGGTCCTTTTCTCCCTCCTTAGTGTCCAACCTTTATAAGAGCAATATTTAAAATTTGTTCCTAATTTTGTGCTTTTGACCCTAAAATATTTTGGCTTTGTCCAGATTTCTTGTACTAAGATGTTGAGAAATATGGTACAACATGCCAATACAGAGCTTGGCTGACTCCTGTACAGTTTGCTTAAACAGGTTAAGCTGATGATAAAGGCAGCATATGCAGACTTGAGTTAATTTGAGTCAGCCTTAGAAGTCCTGTTGATTCCAAAAAAAAAATTCTGAGTGTAGTATGGAAAATTAAGCTGTTAGAGAAGCATGTCATACTTAGAAAAACTTGAGGCTGCAGGGTATTTGGGTGAGGTTAAGTGCCAGACTATTTATTGCCTTAACCCAGCAGCAGTATAAATGGCTTTTGTTACTGTGTTTGGGCTATATAAGTTCATTAAAATATCCTTTCCCATAAGTGCAGGTCCTAAAACCTTCCAGGAATCTTGCACTGTACTTACATGGTTGCCATTGCCAGTTAGTCAGTAAATCCATGGCAGGGACTATGATCCAGCATATTACTGCAAATGTTCAGTAAGCTCAGTGGCGGAGGCTAAAGTCTTGTTTAGGATGAGAGAAAATATATTGGCACCAAGTACATGGTATAAACGTCTGGTCAGAATCTGCCAAAGTAACATTAGTCAGAGGGACATGTAGCAGGTGCTGTACTGAAGTATATGAGGACATTTCTTTGGAAAATTTACTCTCAAACTTTGGTGTTCCAGTGTTGCCCACATATTTCAAGACCTGATTAGAGCAAACAAGCAGGATGACTTGGTTTGGTCCCCAGTCTTTGATACCACTTTTCAAAAGCTTCAATGAGCTGAATGGACCTGGCTTGGATTGAGACCTCATTGGTAGACTGGTGCAGTTAGCTTCTTGATGCAGGGGATAAAGCCTTGCCTGCAACCCAGATGACTTAGAATTGTCTAGCCACCTGATTAGTGGAGAAGGAGGTGGGTGGGCATGAGTGACGTGATGGCAGGTCACCCATCCTGGCAGGAGGAGGAGGTCTTCCTGGTGTATTACAGGCACCTACTGGACAGAAAGGTGCATGGCATGCAGCTTATGGGCCAGAGAGATATTTTTACTCTGCCACACCACATCCATGCAGGTGACCTTCATTTGACATGTGGGAATGTGCATGCTCACAACGGAGGCTCTCACAGGCCTCATGAGTCTGTAGGTTAGACACTAGGGGAGGATTTTTGATCAGAAAATGGAAAAATTCTTCATGGCTGCTTGGACAAATTAGGACCATCTGTCACACCAGTGGTGTGGAGTAAATTGACATCATGAGAGAGGCTTGGATGGTCAGCAGGCACAAGGTAATAGGAAATAAAGAAGAAGAAAAAGATAAAAGGCTGATTCCAAGCCAAGTACACTAAATCAGTGGAGAGTTAGCTGTGCAAACGTGTTGTGCCTCCTGCTCATCTGTATACTGTAAACAGTGCCTAGGAAATTCAGTGTTTTGTCTGTGGCCTTCATGTTTGTATTCATCAGAAGCAATGAGTGGCAAAGATTAACACAAGATGCATCTTATAGTTAAACAGTTACCGTATGTGTAGATTCTTCTTATCTACCTGGTAGAGCTGGTTGTTAAGGGTCTGTGACTATGGGTTTACATAGTTTACCCACTGGCAAAAAGGTGGTCCCAAAATAAAACCAAGCACAGCATCTTGAAAACTGCAGAACACTAGCTGTGCTTTGGTATTTCTTATGTTAGTAAATTAAGCCACTTTGCTGTTAATTTCAGATACCTTAAATGTTCAGTGCAAGTTTAGCAGCTGACCAAATGCTTTTATTTCAAAACCTTAATTTACAAAGTTCTACTAGTACATCTTCCTAGGTTAACTTTTACAAGAAAGTAGTTTCTGCTTTTTTTGTTTTTATAGGAGAATTAACATACAGTTTTCTTGACCAACTTTGAAGTCTTTGAGCACATAGACAGCTAGTTTGAGATCAAAATAACTGTCCTGTATGCTGGTACACTTGTTATTGCTTTATGTGCTACTAATGTAACTGTACTGTCCCATTTTTCTTGCTAAACCTAATATTGATGGAATAATTTCTGAGATATTCTACTAGTAAAGAAATGTTTTCAATCTGACTGAGAACACTCCCCTCCCGTACTTGTGATAAGCTTTAGATACAGTGGCAAAGTTTCCTGATAACAAAAGTAGGGTGTATATTATTTCAGTGAACGCTTAAAATAGCAAACGCTGTTTAATCGACCCAAAAAAGTCAAAATCCCTTAATCCTGAACACACGGAACAGCAATTTGTTTTTTTCCCGGGGAAAAAAATCACTGGGCCGTATTCGGGACTCTCCATTTTCTCCACAGTAGTGCATTCCCGGCGTTGGTGTATTTAAGTAGGGGGGGCACAGCCCCCCAGTTTATTTTGTTTGAATTTTTTTTTTTTTTTTTTTTAAACAGATCAGCGATTTTTTTTCCCCTGGGGAAAAACACTGTTCCGTATATTCGTGATTTAGGGGTTTTGACTTTAATGGGTCGATTAAACAGCATTCGCTGTTTTCAGCGTATGCTGAAATATAGACCCCAAAAGTAAGTAGTGGTCTCTTAATTTGATCAACTCTTCATGAAGTCAGATTCATCACTTTAATGCTGTTCATGAAAGCAATGGAAAAGGTAAGTCTGCTCACTGAATTGCATTCTGCAGCTATTTTAAATTCTCCAAATGCAGTATTAATGGAAATGTATACATTCACTGCATATTTCTTTCACAGATATGGAGACGGGCAACATCACATATTTCTTTCTGAATTAATTGCCAGTCCTACAGTGGCGTGCACAGGAGTATTGTCTTTTACTGGCTGAAGATGCATTTCCAAATAGGCGTTTGTAAAAAGCATAGTGGTTACTTTTGGCAATATTGACAGAGTTTGTCAACTCTTATTTCATCTCCTGCTGTTACGTAGTGTTAGCATGCATAAGTTATGGAACTGTGGGGGTGAACCTATCGCATAAAAAAAATAAGTAAAAGGGGTGCTGTTCCTTAGAAAAAAATAAAAAAAAAATATGTAAAAACAGCTGAGAGTTGACAAAAAATAAACAGCTATTCATTGTTGAACCAGTTACAATCACTATTACCTTCATTTTGACAACAGTAAAGACTGGTCTTCAGAAGTCAAATTTTGTACCATTCAAGGGAGATGGGAGGCAGAATTATTCATTCATAGGTTAGTCGTTTCTGGTTCATACAAAGGTATCCAGTCTTAGAACCTGGTGTGTTTCATTCTTGTTTGGAAATGAACACAAATCAGGATCTCTGTTCGTATTTCTTTACAAAAGAAAAGCAGAAGTGGGGGGTCTGCCTATAAATGGTAGTTAAAGCAGTGTTTGAGGAATGGGGAAGGTGGGTGTCTTCTCAGAGTATTACAGCAGGCGTACCTGTGGTAAGGAAGCTTCGTCCAGCCGCAGTGAAATTCCTGCTGTATACCTCATGCATGGCTAGATTTGCAATGTCCTGTATTCTTTTGAGAATTCTGTTTTGATGTGGTAGATTTCAGTTTTGGCACCACAGAACATGTTGATGATGTGGAAAGTGTATCAATCCTTGGTGTCAAAGTGGAAGGAGTTAACATAGGAGAGCTATATCCTCTGCAGAATACACACCAATATTTCATTTCTCAAAAACAACTGTGATACAGCCACTCACAAACTCCTAAAACAATCTAATCCTCTTCACAATTTAGCCCACTTTGTTCATAAAGGCAGCAGACAAAACGTCTAACCCTATGAACCACACACTTATCCCTGACAACAGAAATAATCCCATCAGCTATTAAACATGCCACAGTTATTCCTCTGTGTAAAGCTGACAAAAACCTCTTGATTTCAAGGACTACAGACCCATTTACAGTCAAGCATGTTAATAGCTTTAGCCTCCTCTCAAACCGTCAGCATTGTTTCTTTCTTTCAGCACTGCAGCACCTTTGCTTACAGCTACTGATGCCATGTATAGTAATATAGATGATGGACAGATTACAGATGGAGTTTTGGTATGAAACAAATGTTCATGACAGTCCGCCTTAACTTACTACTCAAACTCAAAAGATTCTACTTTTGAGACGCCATCATTGGTTTAAGAATTCTCTCTCCAGTAGGACCTTCCATGTCTTCAACAACCAATATTCTGGTAAGACAACTTTAAAAACAGGCATTTCACAAAACTCTGTACTTGACTTTTTCACTCTTTTCATTCTTTATAAATGATAGTAGGGAATTTCCCTACATATAAGATCATACTTTAAGCAGACTACGTTACTCATGGAATCCAGTAAGTCACATTCAAGACTCAGTCAAACTTCCAAAAATCTTTTTTTCGTCTTTGCATATGGTGCAAAAGCCCCCCCCCCACAAAAAAAAAAAAAACTCCCATCAAAAAGGCATGTAATTTTACTTGTACAAAACTATTCCTTTTGTTATGTGCTAACTTCATATTTCAACTGATCGTCTGCACTGTTTTCTGTGTCTCGTCATGAAATGTAATTGTGCTAATGCTTTTTGTCTGCGAACACTTTCAGAGCTTGGGTCTTTGCTGAAAAAGTTTTAGTAGACCAATCCACCTACCTAGTTAACAAATATTAAATAAAGTAAATAGAAGGTAACTGACCAGCAGTAAAACATTCACAGGGTTATGATTAGCATTATAGCTTCTCGTGATATTTTCCCCTTTAAAGGCCACTAACTATTTTTTTTTGTACCACCTATTTCATACGGTGTCTCTGCTTAAAAAAAATGTTTTTGGTTCACCAGCACCAAGGCCATTCACTGAACCCCAATCATCGGGGTAGTAGTCAGAACTGTAGCCCACTTTACCATGGAGCCTGATGAGAATTGGTTTAGATTGTGGGAGTTCTGGCTGATCACAAATGTTGCATTACTTTTTCATTGTTATAGATTCAGACAAGCACAGAGTTTCAGAATCAATTGACAGAGTTTAATTTACAAATCACACTCTTCAGTTGAGTTGCTTGTCAAGTCCGTTGTGCCAAAAGGAGTATATATTAAAATAGCTGGCAGCAGCAGTAATCTATTGTACGTACTCACTTCCTCACTTTCCGTCTTTCCGCTCGACCATCCAGTAGGCCAAAGTTAAATTAAAAGCCTTTTGTATATCTTTTGCTTTTTTACTTTTCCAGTATATATGGTCAAGCTTCCACATCCTCCTTGCCCTTTACTGTTTTAGCATTGCAGTCCCTTTACAACATTGATTTTCTTTATCAAATGAAAATATAGGAGGTCTTTTAGCCTGGTCTGCACACCTTTTGTCCATATATGTAGAGCTTTACATACCTTGACTTCTCCTTCGTACCTTCCTTCCCCCTTAGTCACCTTTTTCTGCACCCTTTCCTGCACTTGACACTTCCCTTTCCTGGCCTCCAGAGGTGCAGCTAATACTTTTTACTAGTGTTCTAAAATGATAACCTTCAAATCCTGTTCTGTCAAAAGCTTTTATCAAGTAGTCACTTCACAGTAAGACTGAAAAAGAGCACAATTGCTGTACTGTCCATTCAGACAATTACAGTGTACTATAAAACAGCATCTTGGGATCTACCTGAGATGAGCTTGTTTGAAGTCTTTTAGTAAAATGTAATTTTAAATGAATGTTCTCTTAGTTCTGAGTTCTGACATAACTTTATGTATAGCAGATGTAAACAAACTTTTTACAAAACTCCTTACAATTCAACTAATCCAGCACCCTCAATGATTTAGTGTTCTGAAGTAATGTATATAAACCATTGAAAACATAACAGTAAGATAACTAACCTCTATTTTACTCCAGTTTTGTGCATCTTTAAAATTCAAGCTTCAAAAAATGTTATATATATATATATATATATATATATATATATATATATATATATATATATATATATATATAGGTGTCGTACTTCATTTTGTTGTTGAAACATAAGAAGACTGTAGGTTCTAGTCCTAGTCCCAGCCCAGATGGTTGGATTAATTTTTCTGCTACTGTTTGGATAATATGTTAAACTAAGTCCCAGCCAGTTGTGGTAGCTCGGGTAGATGTAAAAGATCCCATGGAACTTGATGAAAAGAGTAGAAGTTCCTTAGTGCACTAACCTAGTGGGACTAACCTGGTCAAAGTGTAAATAAAAAAAAATAATATTACATCTAGCTTTACTTGGCAAGGTGTGTAGCATAAAGTAGAAGGGGTCACTACTGTCCCTCCACTGAGGATAATTACTCTATAGAGGCACTCTATTTGATGCTGAATCACTTTAAATGAAGAGCCATCAAGCTAACTAGCATAGAAAGTACTTGTAATTTTTTTAATTAATTAATTTTTTTTAATACTTTGGATCTTTGAATTATGAGGAGCCTAAACCCATACCTTACTCCTTCAGTCTTTCAGGCATTTGATGAAACCTCAGAAGTTCTTTTATTGGAGCTGGGCTTGTCAGACATTTATCCCCTAGAAGAGCTTTTAGGTTTACATTGTGGAGGAACCTTTATTTACTTCTACAAAAGCTCTTTTGCTGACTCTATTTTGCTATGCATCAACAGATTCCCAAATTATATTTTTAGTAATGGGGACACTCTTATCTTGGACAGGTTTGAGAAGAAGTTTTATACTGCTTCCACCACGAGAATCAAGTCTGTTAACTGGCTGTACCCACGTGCCCCGGTACTTAGAGCAAAAGGCACAAGTGAAGAAATTACTAATGCATTTTTAAAACAAACTACTAAAATGATCTCAGATTGCTCTGAAAGCCAGTAAGCGCAGTGTTAAAATGTTAAGACTTTATGCCTGCCCTGCTACTGTTGCTATATATACAGATATCTGGAGACATGCATGGCTCATAATCCAACCTTTGAGAAATGCTGTAAAAGAGCAGTTTTTAAATGCTCCCTTAGACAATAGCCTTTGTTTGGGCCTTCATCCCAAGAAGTTTTTAAAAATCTGTATGAAAATCGCAAGGATACAGACGGTGAAACAAACAATGTTAAGTTGTCTATCTCGCCTTCATTCTTGCTGGATGGGTTCGGAGTCTATCCTCGGCTCCGACTCGGCCTTCTACTAAAGCTCGAGAGCTATTTACCGGCTCAAGGCCTCCCCATATCCCACAATGCTAGGCGTCAGATACCCAGATCTCGTTTGCCGCTTCAGCTACGAGGTTGTGATTTTACCGGCTCCAGGTCGTATAAATCTTTTCTTCCTATTACCTTTAATATTTTCTTATATTTAGATAATCCTTTCCTCTTAGTTTAATTAGACTGTTGTCTTGGTATCCCACTTAGAAACTCGTTTTTTGTTGTTAAAGAGTTTCTCCCCCCCCCCCACCACCCTTTTAGGGTAGTGTTAGGCCTTGTTAACTACAATTAGTTAGTTTTGTAGTTTTTTCTTGTATACTTATGTATATATTTGTTAGTTGTAAGGTAGTTGTGTGGCTATAGTTTTATAGTTATTATTATTGTTAGTTTACCTAGTGCGCGTGTGTGTGTGCCTTGATTAAGCACTAGTTAACTTTTCCCTTTGGTATCCCTTTTTTTTTTTAAATGTCTAAAGATACCAAAGTTTCAGGTTTCAAGAAGTGTGACTCGTGCCGTCAGAAGATGTCTCTGACAGACGGTCACACTTCTTATGTTTATTGCTTGGGTCCCCTACACCTGCAGGACTCTTGCTCGGTCTCCCATGCCTTCAGTGCGAGAGTCCTGCAGGAGCGTAGGAACAAGCTCATATTGAGAGGCTTACTTAAGCCAGAAGGATCCCCGGCTAAGCCTTCGTCGGGAAAATCCTTAAAGCCCGCCAAACTGTTGGCTCCCTGTTCGGAGCCGTCGCTGAGCGGAGCTCCTGTCTCCTTGTCGATTCCGGCTGGAACCGACATCTCGAGACCTCAGTCGGCTCCGACATTAGTGTCGGAACCTTCTCTGAGCCGAAAACTTTCAAGGTCCCCCTCTTTAGAATCTGTTCATTCGGCTCCGAGGTCTCCATTGCTTCAATCGGAGCGGAGCCATAGGTCCCACTCCTCTCGGTCCTCCAGGCTATCCCATCATGACTGGGAGAGGGTGGTCAGTAGGCTCCTAAAGTCGCAGGCCCTCGCCAAAATGTTGACTAGCTCTTCTCAACAGACTGTGGCTATCCCTGTGTCTTCAGCAGTTCCTCCTCCGACTCTACCACTATGTTCGGAGCCGGAGCTCGTTGCGGCTCGAATCGTAGAACGTCAGAGCCAATGCCACACCTTTCAGCTCCCTCTTTGGCTCCAATCTCTTCATTGGTTCTGTCCTTGGAGGGATCCGGGCGCCGAGACTCCCTCATTGGCTCCAATGAGGCGAGTGGCATCGGGCCCTTGTCCGACCCCGATGTTCTTCGTTTTCCATTGCTGCAGTCCTTACTATTGGGTATAGTCCGCATCCAGTCGGCCCGAATACCAGAGTATAAGGCTGACGTCGGTCAGGGCGCATTAGACTGACGCTAGTACGTCCAGGTACTAATGCGCATGACCGCGTCATATCCTCAGTCTTTTTGCCGTGATCCGATGCAGAAGCAGTTTTGCGAGTGCAGGTTGGCGTTCTGAAATATTTCCGAAACCGAGTTTCAGACCGAATCAGAGTTGGCTAAGTTGAGAACATTTTGTTTTTCTTGCCTCAGTATTTTGATGTCAGAAAAAGTGAATAGCTGTATTTCTTGTGGGAAACAAATACCTCATAGGGATTACCATACATTGTGTATACCTTGTTTAGGGCCTGAGCTCGCCGTTGTTGGTTGCCGCTCTTGTGCTAGGTTTAACAAACGCACTATTAAGAGGAGGTTAGACTGTGCCAGATTAGTGTTTGGGAAGCGTTGCAATTATAAAATGCCGTCGGATGCTCCGGCGCAAGAAGCGCAAGGACAAAACAGCGAAGCCTAGGGTTGATGAACCGGCAGTCCCGGACGTCGGTTCTTTAGGTGGCTCAGTGGAGCCAGAGGTTTTGCCAGGAGTTTCTATGGAGTCTCAGGCAGAAACTTTACTGTTACAGGATGTACCCTCTCAGGAGGCAGGCCAGGCTGAGGGGCTTCTCAGGTAACTATTCTTCCCTCTTTTCCCACAGTAGTTAGAGCCTCTCCTTCTGTTGCCAAAACTTCTTTTAGAGGTAGGCCAACTTCAGCTTCAGTAGGGGCTTCTCCTAGCCGGTTCTGTACCTAAGAAACATATGCTTAAAATGGCAGAAGATTTGATTACTATGATTAGAGGTTCTATGGGCCCTCCTGATAAGAGGCCTAGAGTGGAACCAGAGTTTGACAGTTTTGAACAGGGTTCAGGGGCTGAAGATTTGCAGGAGTATCCTCATTATTCTGATTCTGATGTGGATGATGCCACTCCTTGCTTCTCCTCCTGAGGATTTTTCATTTTCAGAGACTCTGCATTCCATGAGGGAGCACTTTAAATGGGAAGGCCAGGATTACTCTGATTCAGGAAGAGGCTTAGGGAATTCTTGTTTTTACCCCAGCATAGGCCCTTAGCTATACCTCCTGTGTTGAATGTGGTGGAAGATGTTTTTGCAGAGGCTTCCCTGAACCCTGATTCTTTGCCTCCTGCTCCTGTTAAACCTGATAGGTACTATAGGGTGCCCGAAGCTCATAAGTATTTGTTTAAGAGTCAGAAACTGTTTCTCAGGGGCCGGCCTCTGTGGTTAAAAATCCTGTTCCCACTGACAAAGAGGCAAGATAGGTTTGAATTGTCAGTTTCACATGCTGAAATATCAAAATTATCTCCTTTCACAATTGAAATCTAAGGTGGATGCTTTGGCGGAAGGTATTGATTGTAAAGACTTGCTGGATTTAGTTTATGTGTCTGAACAAGTGGGCAAGCATTCTTTGCAATGTGGTTTTGATGCTGTGCAGGCCTCCTCGAGGGTGGCTGCCACTAGTTCTGTTCTTCGCAGGCATGCCTGGTTGAGGGATCAAAATTTGGCTGAGCATGTTAAGACAAGGATTTTGGATGCTCCTTTACAGTCTGATCTGTTGTTTGGTTCACCTGTGGAAGCAGTTTTAAAGAAAATGGAGGACAAAGCTAAGTCTATGCAAACTGTTAAAGATTTTTTGCAGGTACAGCCACCGAAGTTTAGTAGAAATTGGCCTGCTAAGGGGTGGACATATCCTGCTTATGATTCCCAGTCTAGGGGTAGGTCTAGACGTGGTAGGGGCAGGGCTCGAGGTTCTTTTAGGCCTAGAACAGGGAGTTCACCTGCTCAGTCTTCTGGTGAGGGCAGGGGTCAGTCCTTTCGTAAACAGACCCAATGACCTGCCTTTTCAGCTGCCAGTAGATTCTCGTCTGGCAGCTCCTTTCGGACGACTGTCTCTTTTCAAAGAAAATTGGGATTTAATTACTCAAGACAGATGGGTGTTGGACATCATTCAGCCAGTCCCTGTATCAGGAAGGGGCCTAGGATTTTATTCTCGCATGTTCCTAGTATCAAAGAGAACACGTGGAGACTGCTTTTGGATTTATCTCTCCTCAACACTTATCTGGACATTCCCAAGTTCAAGATGTTGTCGTTACAACAGCTTTTGCCCCTGCTGGGCAAAGATCACTGGATGGTAACTTTAGATCTCGAGGAAGCTTACCTTCATGTGCCTATCAGGCTAAGTTACAGGCAGTATCTGCGGTTTCGAGCTGGAGATTCTCATTATCAGTTCTCTGCATTGCCCTTTGGCTTATCTACTGCGCAGGTTCTGGCTCCAGTGATAGCTTACTTCAGGCTACAAGGACTTCAAATCTATCCTTATTTAGGCGACTGCCTGAGTCTGGCTCAAGAAAAGGAAGCCCTTCTACAGCATCGGGAATATCTTATAGCAGTGCTAAGATGCCTAGGGTATTGTGTGAGCGAAATAAAGTCCAGTCTAGTACCCTCTCAAGGCGTGTGCTTTCTGGGTGTGAGACTGAATACAGCAGCCCAGATGGCCTTTTAACCCCGGACAAACAAAAGAGTCTATCACTTTACTTCCATCAACTATCTCATCAGTCCGTGCTGACTGCAGAGACAGTCCTACAAGCATTAGGGTTCATGGCATCTTGTATTCTGGTGCTTCCCAATGCCAAACTGCATATGAGGAAGTTACAATGGTATCTCAAAATGTATGGACACAGCACTGCCAGTATTTAGCCACTGTCATTCAAATAATACCTTGCCTTCAAAGAGAATGTTTGTGGTGGGCTCAGGAATGTCACCTAAACAAGGGACTCTCTGTGACCCGGCCAGAGGCGAGTCAGATTTTACCGACAGATGCCTCAGACATTGCTTGGGGAGCTCATCTAAATGGAAAGTGGATACCAGACAAGTGGCCTGCCAGACTATAGCATCTACATATCAACATGAAGGAGATGTTAGCAGTCCAGTTCGCATTGCTGGCTTTCAAGGAGTTACTTCTTCCAGGGCAGGTGTTGATTCTAACAGACAACACAACTGTCATGTGGTACTTCAACAAACAAGGGGGAACACATTCTTATCCTCTATGCAGGCAAGCAATGATTTTATGGGAGACTGCGCCAAACACACCCTAACTCTTCAGGCAAGGTTTCTGCCAGGAGCACAGAACTCCTTAGCAGATATGTTAAGCAGACAAATCATGGATCCCCACAAGTGGAAACTGGATCTTCATGTATTTCAGAAATTGACAGTGTCTTGGGGAACTCCAGACATAGATCTGTTCACTAAACCACCAGCTGCCACAGTTTTGCACAAAGGGGTTTCATCACACAGCTTGGAAAGTGGATGCTCTGTCTTTCAGTTGGACAAACCTTCATGTGTATGCCTTTCCACCTCTGCCTCTTCTTCCAAAGGTTCTGTTAAAGGTCAGACAGGACAGGCCAAGGATGATTTTGATAGCTCCAGATTGGCCTCGGCAACACTGGTACCCTCTACTAAGCCTCCATGGCCTTAACCTTTGATTCCACATCTGTTATCCCAGCAGGACGGTCATCTGCTCAATGTCAAGCTTCACTCTCTTCATCTGACAGCCTGGCATATTCTGTGTTGAAACACAGCAGGTCTCAACTTCCTCAACAAGTTTTAAATGTGATTAGGAAAGCTAGAAGACCTAGTACAAGGAAAGTGTAAATGGAAGAGATTTTTATTTTGGAGTAAAGCAAAGAATTTGGAGATTTCTGAGCCTAATTTGAGTATGGCTCTTCAATATCTTACTGAGTTACTGGACAAGGGTCTGTCCTTCTCTTCCATTAAGATTCATGCTGCAGCAATCTCAGCTCACTATGATTGTGACCCACCATTGTTTTCGCATCCTTTGTTCAAGCAGTTTCTTAGAGGGCAAAAATATAAGACCCCCAGAGAGCTCCTACTCCTGCTTGAGATCTCAATTTTGTGTTGGAAAAACTTACTCTACAACCTTTTGAGCCTGCGGCTACTGCTGAATTGAAATATTTGTCATGGAAGACTGCTTTTTGTTGGCTATTACTTCTGCAAGAAGGGTGTCTGAGTTGCAGGCCCTTATGGCAGTCGAGCCCTTTTGATTTTCCATAAGGATAGGGTATCATTAATCCTTCCTTTATGCCTAAGGTGGTTTCTAGTGTGGCTTTAAACCAAACTATTCATTTGCCTACTTTTATGCAGACCCCCAAAATAAAGGGAAAAGATTTTGCATACTTTAGATGTACACAGGCAATTCGTTATTACTTAAGCAGGACTAAGGATTTTAGGCAGTCTCAGCAGTTGTTTGTTTCCTTTGCTTTGAGTTCAGGGCAAGCCTGTGTCAAAACAAACTATTTCTAGGTGGATTGGCTTGTTATTCCCATCATGGCAAGGAGGTTCCAGCTGGGATTAGGCCTCATTCCACTAGGGCATATTTTGGAAGCAGCTACTTGGAGTTCAGTGCATACTTTCTCTAAGCATTATCACCTTCCTATCTACTCTAAGTCTAGGGTTGGTTTTGCCACAGCTGTTTTGCAAGGCATGTTGTCAGCTCCTGCTTCTTTATGATTTGCCAGCCTCCCTTACCTCTGCTTTGGGATTCTACCCAATAGTAAGGACTGCAGCAATGGAAAGCGAAGAACATAGTACAGTTTTGTACCTACCATAAATGTAGATGTTGATTCCATTGCTGCAGTCCAATTTCCCTCCTTCCCTCTGTGTTTAGGGGTGGTTGTGTAGGTGAGTTTCCTGCTTATATTTTTGTATATATTGTTCATGTTTTGGTGCAGGTATTTTGGGCCTTGTCTTTTAGGGTCTTCTGACATCTGGGGCGCCGACTGGATGCGGACTATACCCAATAGTAAGGACTGCAGCAATGGAATCCTCGAACATCTACATTTATGGTAGGTACAAAACTGTACTTTTTCCCTCTCGGAGCCTCGGCCCCGACATTGGCCTCGGAGCCATCCCTCTCTGTGCCGGGAGGAGTTCACGTCTCTTTGGAGCGGGGACCCTCTTCTCTGCCTGATAGGGGCGCCTTTGAGGTCATGAGTGTGCTGACTCCTGTGTCGGCTCCATGATCGGCCCATTCGGCTCCTCCCCCCATGGTGCCTGCTTCAGTCTCTGTCCAACCTCCTGACCCCAAGCGTGGAGAACAGACTCTCCAGGTCGCCCCATTGGGCGTATCTTCCTCTTCTGAGGCCTCCCCTGATCATTCAGAGGAGCCCCCTTGGAAGAGAAAATGTAAGAGGAAACCTGTTGACTCCCCCAAGTCAGTCACGTCTGATACCGACTTGGAGGATTCGGAAGGGTCCCCAAGGTCCCCCTCTGAGGATGTCTCTCTTTCAGCCATCCTTGAGATCCTTAGGCAGAGGGGGAACTGGACTGCCCTTAACCCTTCCGAAGACGAGTCTGTGTACCTGGATGCGTTTGGTTCTCGCCCTTCCACCTCCTGGGTGTCTCCACCTTTCGACCCACTCATGGAAGTGGTGGCTCGGAAGGCGTGGACAGCCCCGGACACAGTGGAACCAACTCCCCGCAGGCCCACTAAATTCATTACAGCCCCATCTGACCAGCAATTTCTGACAAAAGGTGTCCCTGTTGATGCCATGGTGGTGGCAGCAGCCACTAAGAAGGAATTAGCTGACCCTTCGGTGCCTGTCCATCCACCTAATAAAGAATCTAGGACAATGGACAGGTACGGGAAGCGGATGTTTTCTTCAGCGACCTTTTCCATGCAGTCGCTGAATTATCTGTGCCATTTCACCCTCCTTCAGAGGGATCTTCTCAAGGAACTGGGCAATACCCTTCAAGATCCATCAGCTGTGGGGTCTCCGGATAAGATTAACTCCCAGCTGGCGACCCTTAACTCTATAGTCAACTCCTCCATGCGGCTCATTTCTTATGCAGCCGATGGGGCAAGTAGGGCCTCAGGTACAGGCGTGGCTTTGAGAAGACATGCCTGGATGCGGTTATGTAACTTTGCTGACCCCTTTAAGGCATCCTTCACCAATAACCCCCTTCGACGGTTCGGCTTTGTTTGAACCACAGGTGAAGGATACCCTTGCCAGGTGTGAGCAGGAAGGCAAGACTCTCTCTGCCATGGGAGTCCGTTTTTCTACTCCCTCTAGACCATACCCCAAAGGTCAGAAGAGTGGAAAATGTGGTTTTGGAAACCCCAGGGAGTCGTGCCTGACGCACACGTGGCGAGTTTCCCTCCAGAGGCACAAGAGGAAACAATAATAGATGCCGCCCGAGGGGCAGAGGGGGGTCCGCAAAATCAGGGTAGCAGAGAATCTTTCTCTGACAAACCCTTTCAGCACCCCTGAGGGGCTGCCCGACTGTCCACCATCGGAGGCAGTCGGGGGAAGATTGTCACTGTACCCAGAAGCCTGGCAACTCCTCACACAAGACAAATGGGTACGGTCCATCATATCCGAGGGTTACAAAATCCCCTTTGTCCACACCCCTGTACAAACAAACAAGTCCCTTTCAGATGTTCCACCCGGTCTAAGGGAACAAGCAGTACTAGAAATTTCAAAACTGCTAGAAAAAAGGGCCATCCAGCCAGTCCCAGCAGACCAGCAAGGATCCGGGATTTACTCCAAGTTCTTTTTGGTACCAAAAAAGGCAGGGGCCTGGAGACCCATTTTGGATCTCAGCAGGTTAAACAAATCTGTTCAAAGAACGAAGTTCCGGATGGTCACGCTTCAATCCATTCTACCCTTTTTGGGTCAGGACAATTGTGGATGTGCTCCATAGACCTTTAGGATGTGTACTACCATATCAAAATGGACAGACGCTCCAGAAGGTTTCTCCGCTTCCAGCTGGGAGCCAGTCAGTATCAATTCAGACCCCTACCCTTTGGTCTCACCACAGCCCCCAGGGTGTTCACCAAATGCATGGCAGTGGTTACGGCTCACCTGAGACGGCGAGGATTCCAGGTGTTTCCATATCTAGATGACTGGCTCCTAACTGCTTCCACCAGGCATCAGCTATTGCGAGCCAGGGATTATACCATCCAAACTTGCTCCAAGCTAGGTATCTCTATAAACTTCGAAAAGTCTGCATTGCCGCCCTGTCAATCTATAACCTTTATAGGCGCAAGATTAAATACAAGAGAGCTGTCCGCAAAACTTCCCTTAGAAAGAGTATCAGACATTCGCCAACATGTCCAGACCTTACTACAGTGCAAGAGAATTCAGGCAAGATTTGTACTGAAAACCTTGGGTCTCATGGCAGCAGCAATCACATTACTTCCCCTGGCTCGTTTTCACATGCGGATTTTTCAGTGGATGCTTTTTACCCAATGGTCGTTTCAACAGCTTCCGATGTCTCACAACATAATAATCACCCAATCATTAAAAGACCACCTTTCTTGGTGGATGGTCTCTCAAGTACTTCAAGGAAGACCGTTTGTTCTTCCTCCTCCTGTTGCCACAGTGACAACGGATGCCTCCCTGATCGGGGGGGGGGGGCTTTTTCGGGGTAGGACTGTCCAGGGCACTTGGCAACCTCTAGAGTACCACCTGCACATAAACTTCTTGGAGATGAGAGCGGTACTTTTAGCGTTGCAAGCTCTTCAGGACTCTCTACCCACCGGGACTATTGCAATTCAGACGGACAATATGTCTGTAGTGTGGTACATCAACAAGCAGGGCGGAACCAGGTCTTATCCCTTATGTCGAGAAGCACTCAGACTCTGGCAATGGGCAATCTCCTGTCAATGGTTTCTGATAGCAACACACATCCCCGGGAAGTCCAACGTCATAGCAGACAGGCTGAGCAGAGCTATTCTCATGCCTCACGAGTGGTCTCTCAATCAGTTAGTAGCGGACAAAATTTTCCACAGATGGGGTCAACCTTGCTGTGACCTTTTCACAACCCCTCTAAACAGCAAGTGCGACGACTTCTTCACTCTCTTACCCCTCCCCGGCCACTCCCCTAGAGACGCTCTAGTTCACGATTGGCCCCGGGGTCTTCTGTGTGCATTCCCACCTTTTCCCTTAATTCCCAAACTGATTCAGAAAGCAACCGCATTGGGATCCGGTATGATCCTCATTGCCCCTTACTGGCCTCGACAAATTTGGTTCCCTTTCCTGCATCATCACCTGCTGGAGCAGCCCTGGAATCTGGACCCAGTGCCAGACCTCTTGGTCCATCAATCGGACTGCAATCCCTTCAGTCTCTCAACCTCACAGCTTGGTTGCTCCACTTCCAACCTTAGCCAGGCTTCCACATATTTCTCAGTCAGTGTGTGAAATCATCCTTTCTTCGCATAAATCTACTACCAGGAAGACTTATGCTAGTAAGTGGAAACGTTTCTCTTTCTGGGCAGAGGCTAGAAATATAGACCCTTTTACAGCCCCTGTCCATCACTTCTAGATTTTTTGGCAGAACTTTTTCCAGCAGGTTCCTCATCTGCCACCATTAGAGTCCAGTTGGCTGCTATCGCTAATTTCCACGCCGGCCTGTCCGAAACCAGCATCATGTCCCACAAACTTTGTAAAGCCTTTCTTAAAGGGACTATTTTACTTAGGCCCCCGATTAAAGATCCCCGCCTCCGTGGGATTTAAACCTAATATTAACTTCCTTGATTCTCCCTCCTTTTGAACCTGCAGCCTCCTGTTCCTTAAAATTACTCTCCTGGAAGACTCTCTTCTTAGTAGCCATCACCTCAGCTAGAAGAGTGTCGGAACTTCAAGCCCTCTGTATTTGTCCTCCTTATCTTGTATTTCACAAGGATAAAGTTTCACTCAGACTAATCCTTCCTTTTTACACAAAATACCTTCCGAGACAAACCTGAATCAGGCTATTGATCTTCCTGTCTTTTTTCCTAACTTTTCGAACAGAGCTGAACAAAAGTTTCACCGATTGGATGTTCACAGGCAATTACGTTTTCATTTTGATAGGACTAAACAAACAAGAAAATCGGACCAACTCTTCCGGTCCTATGCTGAGGGCAAGCAGGGCCTGCCAGTTTCTAAAGTAACCTTATCCATGTGGTTGGCCTCTATTATTACTTTGATTTATCAACTGAGACATAAAGAACTCCCTACAAAACCAAAAGGTCATTCCACCAGAGCATTAGCTACGTCGGTAGCTTTTCAAGCAAGACTACCAATGGAATCTATTTGTGCTGCAGCCACATGGGCCACTCCTCATACTTTCATTTCACATTACAAGTTGGATATGGCCTCCAACAGATGAGCTGATTTTGGCTCCGCTGTGCTCAAGAGTCTGTTCCGATGAGCCACCCAGGGCTAAGGTGCTAGGGACGCTGTCCCATCCAGCAAGAATGAAGGCCCGATAGACAACTTAACATTAAGAATTTATGTACCTACCATAACGTTCCATGTTAGTTGTCGTGTTCTCGCCTTCTTTCTTGCGTCCCACCCTCCATCCCCCTAGCCTGGACAGACTGAGAAGAATCCCTTTTGAGGCCTTCTTCCTCTGGTTGACTCTCTTGTAGGATGTCCTTCAAGGATGCATCTGCAGTCCTTACAAATGGGTTGTCCTGTCGTCAGGCAGCCCTTCGGTCGGCCGGATTCCAAAGTCTGGGTCTGGCCTCGGCTGGTGTCGCACTTCACCCGACGTCATAGCTGCAGTTCTTCGGGTATAAAGGCATCAGCCGACGCCATTTTCCCCAGTCTTTCTTGCCGCGTGGCGCCCGAAGCAGAAGCTGTTCGCAAGTGCCGGTCGGTCAGAACCAGAGATTACTACTACAAGTACCGAAGACTTCTAAAAAGCTAAGTACCCCGTTGGGGACTCTTTCTTGCCTCAGCCGATGTCAGAAAAAGTGAATAACTGTTTAAATTGTGGGAAACAAATACCTCATAAAGATTTCCACTCTTACTGCTTACCTTGCTTAGGCCCAGACCACGACGTAGCAGCTTGTCTAGCCTGTGCTTCTTTCAACCGACAAACGCTTAGACGTCGTTCGGAATTTGCTGAAGAGTTTTTCGGCTCTGCTTTTGCTTACATTATGCCGTCGGATCCTCCGACTACGCAAATTTCTAAAAAACGCAAGGAAAAGGACCGACACTCGCTGTCCACGGTTTCGGCCGAAACCGCGGTTAAGCCAACCGCGAGTGTCTCGGTTTCGGCTGAAACCGAGTCCACGGTTCTTCCTTCGGCCGAAAGCTTGCCACTTACCGAGGCCTCATCCAGCTTGGCTGTATCTGCTACTGAAATCCCACCTGCTCTTGCAGGTTCACAGGATTTATCCGATACTATCCCTTTGGATATTTCTACCCCTGCACGTGGAGCTGCTAGGCCTCCTGCATCCATGTCGATTAAGGCCTTTGCCAGGGCTAAAGCAGCAAAACTACCAAAACTGTGCCTGCTAAGACCCTCTCACAGGCCCAGTTCTAGTTCACAAATGCTTAGTCTAGCAGAGGATCTCATTTCTTTGATCCGGGGATCCCAACCACATCCAGACAGGGCCTCTCACCCTCCTCCAGAGAAGAGGACTAGAGTAGAGCCCCTGAGCCAGTTTCTTCAGATGGCTCCTCTGATGAATCAGATAATTCAAACCCTCCAGAGGCCCCTTTTTCTCCTTATGAGGACTCTGATGCAGAAGAGTCCATTCCTTCTGCCTCTCCGCCTGAGGAATTTTCTTTTGGGAAACCTTGCATGCTATGAGCGAACAATTTCAATGGCAGGGCCAGGATTTTTCAGACTCTAGGAAAAGGCTTAGAACCTTTTTGCATTTGCCACAGCATAGGCCTTTAGCCATTCCTCCAGTACTTACTGTTGTGGATGATGCTTTTAATGATGCTTGTACTGCTCCTGATTCTCTTCCTCCGGCCCCTGCTAAGTCCGATAGGTACTACAGGGTTCCGGACACACATTATCATTTGTATAAGGCCCCTTTTGCAGATCCCAAAACTATCTCCCAGGGACCCAAGGCTGTAGCCAGCTACCTCTACCAAAAACCCCCTCCCCTCTGAAAGGGAATCTAGGGCCTTAGAGAGATGGGGTAAAAAAGTTTACACTTCTGCTACTCTTTCCACTAGGGCCTTGAACTGTCAATTCCACATGATTCAGTATCAGGAATTTGTTAGACCAGTTAACTAAAAAACTGTCCTCGGATGAACCATTAGACAAAAACTCTGTACAGGAAATGGTACATAACATTCAGCAGGTCAGTAATCATTCCTTAAAATGCGGCTATGAAGCACTGGAGGCTTCATTTAGATCAGCCATGACTGGCACAGTGATCAGAAGACATGCATGGTTAAAAGAACAGTCCTTACCAGACCATGTTAAATCAAAGCTCCTAGATGCTCCCATGGATAAGCTTAATTTGTTTGGCTCCCCTGCACAGCAGGTGCTGAAGAAGGTGGAAGAGAAAGCAAAATCTGTCCAGACAGTCAAGGATTTCTTGCAGGTCCAGCCTCCAAGGTTTAGCAGGAACTGGCCTTCCAAGAATTGGTCCTTTCCAGACACCTCCAGAGCTCCGAGAGGCAGGAATAGGCGCTCAAGAGGCAGGGGTCAATCCAGAGGTGCCTACAGGGGATGTCAGTGGCAGGCTAACAACCAGCGAGGTGCAGCCACAGATCCAGCCACCACCACTTCCACAGGACAATCACAGTGACTTGGCTCTGGCACCGCCTACCAGGGAACAACTAGAGGCACCCTTAGGCGGGAAGCTAGCCTTATTTTCAGTAAACTGGCATTACATCACAGGAGACAAATGGATTTTACAGACAATAGACCAAGGTTACAGGTTTCACTTCCATACTCTACCAAGGAAGAGAGGAATGCCAAACCTACCTCCAAATCAGAAGACAGAAGCTCTAGAACAAATAACTCACTTACTAAGGATGAGAGCTGTAGAAAGGGTACCATCTATGGAACAAGGGCAAGGATTTTATTCCAGACTCTTCCTGGTACCAAGAAAAGAAAACCAATGGAGGCCTATTCTCGACCTGTCCGCTTTAAACACATACCTCATTGTTCCAAAATTCAAAATGCTGACCCTACAGCAGCTTCTTCCCATGCTGGGCAAGGAGTCTTGGCTGGTAACTCTAGATCTCAAGGAGGCATACCTGCACGTCCCCATACGACCAAATTGCAGAAGATACCTCAGATTTCTTGCAGGATCAGAGCATTATCAATTCTCAGCATTGCCCTTTGGCTTATCTACTGCACCCAGAGTATTCACGAAATGCCTGGCATCAGTAATTGCTCATTGCAGGCTTCAGGGAATTCAAATTTACCCCTACCTGGACGACTGCCTGTTACAAGCGGACAACAAAAACAATTAACAAAAGATTTGCAAAGGGTCATTCATCTACTACAAGCCCTGGGATACACAGTCAATATAAAAAAGTCAAGGCTGATTCCATCCCAAAGGATAACCTTCTTGGGTGCAGATCTGGACACATCAAAACAAATGGCATTCCTGACAGTAGAAAAACAGGAGCAACTCCCTTTCTACTTCATGGCATTAACAAAGCAGAACCAGCTAACAGCAAGAAAAGTCCTGCAAGCTTTCTGTTACATGGCATCCTGCATAATATTGATTCCACATGCCAGACTACATATGAGAAAGTTACAGTGGTACCTAAGGAATTTATGGTCTCAGCACAAGCACAGCCTAGAAACCCAAATTCCAATAATTCCATGCCTGAAGCAAGAATTCCAATGGTGGGCTCAGGCCTGTCAATCAAACAAGGGACTGCCCTTCCACAGCACTCAACCAAGCCAGACCATCACAACAGACGCCTCAGACCTCGGTTGGGGGGCACACATGCTGGACAAGTGCATACAAGGCTTATGGACTCAAGACCAGCTGCACCTACACATAAATCAAAAGGAAATGCTGGCAGTAAAACTGGCAATTCAGGCAGTCACACCATTTCTTCGACAGGGTCAACTGCTGATAAGGACGGACAACACCACAGTTATGTGGTACATCAACAAACAGGGAGGCACACATTCGTACCCTCTATGCCGGATGGCAATGGACCTCTGGAATGTGGCACTGAGCTTCAACATTCACTTACAAGCAATTTTTGTGCCAGGAAAAGAAAATATACTAGCAGACATCCTAAGCAGAACTACCATGGATGCCCACGAATGGATGCTGCATCCGGACATCTTCAAAACCATTACAGGGAAATGGGGACTACCAGAAATAGACTTATTTGCATCCCCACACAATCACCAACTGAAAAAATTCTGCACAAGGGCGTACCACCCACTTGCTTGGAAAGTGGACTCCCTATCTTTCAGTTGGAAAAACCTGACAGCATATGCATTCCCACCTCTTCCTTTGATGCACAAGGTGCTATTGAAGATCAAAGAAGACCGTCCAAGGATCATCCTGATAGCTCCAGACTGGCCAAGGCAACATTGGTACCCATTACTGAGGTATGTCTCGGGAACAAATATGGCCTCTGCCCTAGTTCCCTTGCTGTTAACACAGAACAACTTCAAAACCCTGCATCCAAACCTGAAAACACTGCAGCTGGCTGCCTGGAACATTGCATAAGACCAAATAACCCAGATTTATCTCAGAGTTAAAGACATTATCTTGGAGGCTCGCAGACCCTCAACAAGAAAAAATTATTCAGCAAAATGGAAGATATCTCATTTGGAGTACTGCAAAAGGAGAGAATGTGTCACTGGTAAACATAGCTAACATCCTGGAATACTTGGCAGAGCTCTTCCACAACGGCCTGTCCTATTCTTCCATTAAGATTCATGCATCAGCTATTTCAGCAGAATACAACTTGGATCCTCCACTCTTCTCACATCCTCTGCTCAGGCAGTTTCTGAGAGGAATTAAAAATGTAAAACCACCTAGGAAGCCACCATTGCCAGCATGGGACTTGAAGTTTGTGCTAGAAAAGTTGACACTCCCTCCTTTCGAACCAGCAGCAACAGCAGAATTACAATACTTATCATGGAAAACTGCTTTCCTGCTTGCAATCACTTCAGCAAGAAGGGTATCTGAGCTACAAGCATTAATGGCAGTACAGCCCTTCCTGATCTTCCATCAAGATAAGTGTCCATGAGAACTAATCGTACTTTTATGCCAAAGGTGGTCTCCAGGGTATCTTTAAATCAAGCTATCCACCTACCTACAGAACAGGGGAGAAAGACTGTTGCATACCTTGGATGTACATAGGCAATTACGTTACTACCTGGACAGGACCAAGAGCAATAGAAAAACTGACCAGCTACTGGTAGCATATGCAACAGGAATGGAAGGAAAAGCAATTTCAAAACAGACAATCTCTAAGTGGATAGGAAATTGCATTAGATTTTGTTACTCCTACCATGGGAAGAAAACTCCAGAAAACATCAGGCCTCACTCTACAAGGGCTACAGCCACTACCACAGCTTTTCTACGAGGAGTGGCTACCAAAGACATTTTAGAGGCTGCTACTTGGAGCTCCGTGCATACATTTGCCAAGCATTATAATTTACCTTTATACTCCAGATCCCGAGCAGGTTTTGCCACTGCTGTTTTGCAAGGGATCTTAACTACCATAATCTTATTTCTCCTCCTCCCCAGTTTGGCTATGGTATTCTACCCATTTGTAAGGACTGCAGATGCATCCTTGAAGGACATAGTACAGTTTTGTACCTACCATAAATGTAGATGTCCGATAGGCATCCATCTGCAGTCAGGATTACCCTCCTTCCCTCTGTGGTACTCCTAGGGTATTTGCCCATCTTGTAGCTAGCTGGGGAATCTATTATGGTGTATTTGTTTGTATATATGTACATACATGCTTATTTTTGTTTGCTCTCTACTATTTGGAACCATTTGCATTTATCCAAATTTAGCCTTCCTAGAGGGCACCTGGCATCTGGGGCAAGAAACACTGAGGAAAATGGCGTCGGCTGATGCCTTTATACCCGAAGAACTGCAGCTATGACGTCGGGTGAAGTGCGACACCAGCCGAGGCCAGACCCAGACTTCGGAATCCGGCCGACCGAAGGGCTGCCTGACGACAGGACAACCCATTTGTAAGGACTGCAGATGCATGCCTATCGGACATCTACATTTATGGTAGGTACAAAACTGTACTTTATGTCCTCTGTTTTTAGCACTGTACGTAAACCTTGTAGTTTGGACAGGTGTCTCCAAAAATGTGTTTTTTCCATGGTGTTAGCTCTGCCAAACGAGATCTGGGTATCTGACGCCTAGCATTGTGGGATATGGGGAGGCCTCGAGCCGGTAAATGGCTCTCGAGCTTTAGTAGAAGGCTGAGTCGGAGTCAAGGATCGGCTCCGAACCCATCCAGCAAGAAAGAAGGTGAGAAGAAGACAACTAACATGGAAAACGTTATGGTAGGTACATAACTTCTTATTCCACACCTATTGTTGTGGTAGGTACATAACTTCTTATTCCACACCTATTCCCAAGTTTATCTTTTTTGTTTCAGTCAAGTGCCTGGCACCCATTTTTTTTATATATATAACCTATACTGTAATTTGGATCTGCCCCCACCCCCCTTGTTTCAATGATGTTTTCTTAAGTAAGGCTCTCACAGCTTTCTGCTTTTGTCTCATGTTTTCTGCACATCAGCAGTATTTAATTTAGAGCTAGGAAAAATGTCATGCTGTTCTGATATTTTCCTCAGGTTTTGCAATTCTCATCAGGAAAACAGTCCATTGTGTCCTGTTGCATTTCTTCTAGAAGTGTGTGTGTGTGTGCGGGGGTCAGCCCAGAGGCCTTGTACTTCACCAGTGTATTCTTAAGACTGTAGTTTTCTTCAACTGAGAAGACTGTGCATTGAAGTCAGATTAACAATTCACTGAAGGTTTTTGTGAACTGTAGCAGTCTTCTGGTATTGCCCAATGTGCTAATTTAGTGTTGCCCTTCACAGACTGTATTGTTGCATTTATTTTCTTGATCATTTTCTCTCCTTTAATCTGTGACATAAAATTAGCCTGCCATGGCCCAGCGTTAAAGTACCATGTTAAGTTGTCAATCTCGCCTTCATTCTTGCTTGATGGGTTCGGAGCCGATCCCTCGGCTCCGACTCGGCACTTGCTTTAGCTCGAGAACTCCTTTTACCAGCTCGAGGCAGCCCCATATCCCATGATGCAAGGCAGGAAGTACCCTGATCTCGTTTGCCGCTTCGCTTGGGAGGTCTTCTCTTTACCAGCTCCTGGTAAGTAATTCACTTTTGTGATATTTAAGCCCCTTTTTTAGTTAAAACTAATTTTTGATAGTTTATTTTTAATTTTAACCTTTTCTGACAGAAATCCCTGTCTCTTTTAATTTTTAGTCAGTCAATTTTCCTATCCCTTCCCCTGTTAGGGTGTGTGTGTTGGTGTTTTTTACTAAATACCTTTTGGTATTAGTTTAATTTATTTTGACTGGTGTGTGTGTGTGTTGTGTTTTAGGCACCATGTCTAAGGAGAGGGTTTCAGGTTTTAAGAAGTGTGACTCGTGCTGTCAGAAGATGTCTCTGACAGGGGGTCACACTTCTTGCCTGTACTGTTTGGGCCCTCTTGACCTGCAGGACTCCTGTGTTATTTGTCACTCCTTCAGCCAGAGAGTCCTGCAGGAGAGACATAATAAGTTGATTCTCAGGGGTCTTCTTAAGCCGGAGGGCTCTCCGGCTAAGTCGGCTCCACAAAAATCAACCAAAACTGCCAAGGCCCAGGCTTCTGTTTCTAAGCCTGCGGCCTCGGCTCCGACTCGTATAGAGTCGTGATCGCTCGGCTGGAGCCGATTCTGAATCCACAAAGCTTTGGCGATGGCTATCGGTGCCGAATCTGCTGACCACTGTGGTGTCGGCTCTGATCGGCTCTGACACCCACGGGCATCGTGTCGGCTCCGATCGGCTCCGACACCCATGTGGCACAGGCATCGGTGTCGGCTCCGATCGGCTCCGACACCGTTACCTTGGTAGCTGTATCGGCTCCGGCTGGAGCCGATACATCGAGCGTTCTGCGGCTCCGGTCGGTGCCAACAGGATCAGTAGTATCGGCTCCGATGGCCCATTCAGGAAGAGGTCGAGGTCTCCTTCCTTGGAGCCGATACTTCGGCTCGGCCGCCTCTTCTATCGGGCGGAGCCATCGGAGCCGATCTTCAAGGTCATCCAGGTTGTCAGATCATGACCTAGAGAGTGGTCAGTAGATTGCTCAAGTCACAGGTACTGGCCCAAATGCTACACAGTCCGTCTCAGCAGGCGACTGTTGGTCCACACCCCGTTACTGTTCCTCCTTGACTCTACCCCAGAGTTTGGAGTTGGAGTCTTCGGGCATGGGTACTGCTACGGCTCCGAGACGGATAGCTCCGTCTGTCCCTTCAGCCCCTACTCTTATCTCCTCTTCCTTAGAGGGATTCGGTGGTCGGGCTTCCATGGTCTCCTCCGAGGGGTGAGTGGCATCGGACCCTTGTCCGAGCCCGCTCTTCCCTTGGAGCCTCGACCTTGGTGAGCTCGGCTCCGACATCTGCCTCGGAGACTTCCTTTCGGTGGCCCCTGGGTTCCTAGCTCTTGGGCGGGTTCTCTCGGACCTGCCTGGGAGGGGAGCATTCGAGGTGATGAAGAGTGTACTGGCCACTGGTATCAGTCAGCAGTCTCTTCCCGTAGCTCCTCCCTCTATTGTACCTGTTGACATCTCTGCCACTTCTCTTGCTACAGGACCCAGAGATCCTCCGCCTCAGGTTTCCCCATTGGGAATTTCCCCTCTTCGAGGATTCTCCTGATGTTTGGGAGATCCTCCTAGGAAGAGGACTTGTAAGAGGAAGCATGTAGACTCCCTGAGTCTGTCACCGGATACTGACTTTGATGAGTCAGAGGGATCCCTAGATCCCCTCTGAGGATGTCTCCTTCTCAGACATCCTAGAACTTCTGAAACAGAGGGAAACTGGCCCACCAACAATCCCTCTGAGGATGAGTCAGTATACCTAGAGGCGTTTGGATCTCGGCCCTCCACCTCCTGGGTGTCTCCGCCTTCGACCCCCTTATGCAGGTTATTGCACGAAGGCGTGGACAGCTCCTGACTCTGTAGAGCCAGTCCCTAGGAGGCCTTCTAAATTTATCACTGCCCCTAGTGACAAACAATTCCTTACCAAAGGTGTCCCGCTGATGCCATGGTGGTGGCTGCGGCCACCAAAAGGAACTTGCAGATCCTTCCGTGCCGTCCATCCTCCTAATAAGGACTCTAGGACCATGGATAGGTATGCAAGCGGATGTTTTCCTCAGCGACCTTTGCTATCGTTGGCTGAATTATCTTTGTCACTTCACCAGACTCCAGAGATATCCTGAAGGAGCTGGGAGAAGTAGTTCAGGATCCTACAGCTGCAGGGGCCCAAGAAAAGATTGCCGCAGCTAGGAACCCTCAATTCCATTGCTAACTCCTCCATGCGGCTAATATCTTATGCTGCGGATGGGCGAGTAGAGCCGCAGGCACAGGTGTGGCCCTTAGACGCCAAGCCTGGATGCGGCTATGTGATTTTGCGGATCCCTTTAAGGCGTCCTTCACAAATTCTCCCTTTGATGGGTCAGCTTTGTTTGGCCCTCAGGTGAAGGAGACCTTGACCAGGTGTGAGCAGGACGGCAAGACTCTTTCTGCTGTTGGAGTCCGTTTTCCACCCCTTCTAGGCCTTATCCCAAAGGACAGAAGGGTGGGAAGATGTGGTTCCGTAAATCCCAAGGAGTCACGCCCGGATTCACGTGGTCAGTTTACCCCTAGAGGCAGAGGGGTAACAACAACAGGCGCCGCTCTAGAGGCAGAGGGGTCCGAAGAACCAGGGCAACAGGGAGTCTCTTCCTGAGAAGCCCTTTCAGCATCCCTGAGGTGTTGCCCGGCTGTCCCTCCTTGGAGGCAGTCGGGAAGATTATCACTGTACCCAGAAGCCTGGCATTCCCTCACTCAAGACAGATGGGTACAGTCGATCATATCCAAGGGTTACATAATTCCTTTCGAGGAAAGTCCTTCCCCTCAAGTTCCCTTCCAGATGTACCACCCGGTCTAAGGGACATTGCAGAGTTAGAAATCGCAAAACTACTGCAAAAGAGCCATTCAGCCAGTTACAATAGACCATTCAGAGCCGGAATCTACTCAAGGTTCTTTTTGGTCCCCAAAAGGCGGGAGACTGGAGACCAATATTGGATCTCAGCAGACTCAACAAGTCTGTGAGGAAGACAAGATTCGAATGGTCACTCTTCAGTCAATTCTGCCCTTCTTACAGAAGGACAACTGGATGTGCTCAATAGATCTTCAGGATGCGTACTATCACATCAAAATTCACAGGCGCTCCAGGAGATTTCTCCGCTTTCGGCTGGGGTCCAGTCATTTCAGTTCAGAGCCCTGCCCTTTGGTCTCACTACAGCCCCAGAGTGTTCACCAAATGCATGGCAGTGGTCACGGCTCACCTGAGGCGTCAAGGATTCCAGGTGTTTCCGTATCTCGGCGACTGGCTCCTGTCAGCCACCACCAGTCATCAGCTTATACAAGCCAGGGATTACACAATAGACCTTTGTTCTCATTTGGGCATCTCAGTCAACTTGAAAAGTCATTCTTATTGCCCTGCCAGTCTATTACCTTCATAGGCAAACTTAAACACTGTTCGGATGTCAGCTACCCTTACAGAACAAAGAGTTTCAGACATTCAGACTCATGTCAGGATCATTCTGGCCAGCAAGAAGGTACAGGCCAGAATGGTTCTAAAGGTATTAGGTCTCATGGCTGCGGCCATTACTCTTCTTCCCTGGCTCGATTCTACATGCGCCTCCTTCAGTGGATGCTGTTCACACAGTGGTCATACCAGCAACTCCCAATGCGTCACCAGATTCTGGTGACACAAACATCAAAGAACATCTTGCTTGGTGGATCACATCGTCTCAGGTTCACCAAGGCAGGTGCTTTGTACCTCCGTCCCGATAGCCACTGTCACCACGGATGCCTCCCTGATCGGGTGGGGGTCATTATCAGGGCAGGATGGTTCATGGGGCGTGGCAACCGTTCGAGTACCATCTGCACATAAATGTCCTGGAGATGAGAGCAGTGCTTTTAGCGTTGCAAGCCCTCAGCGACTTTCTTCCCGTAGGGACAATTGCAGTCCTCACAGACAACATGTCTGTAGTTTGGTATATCAACAAACAGGGCGGAACCAAGTCCTACCCCTTGTGTCGAGAAGCTCAGACTATGGCAATGGGCGATCTCCTCTCATCGGTTTCTGGTAGCAGCGCATATCCCTGGGAAAACCAACATTATAGCGGACAGATTGAGCAGAGCTATTCTCATGCCTCACGAGTGGTCTCTCAAGCAATCCATAGCGGAAGAGATTTTTCTGGAATGGGGTCGTCCATGTTGCGATCTTTTGCTACTCCCCAAAACAGCAAATGTCCAGACTTCTTCAGCCTCTTCCCTCTATCAGGCCATCCCCAGAGGCGCTCTGACCCAGGATTGGCCCCAGGGACTTCTTTATGCCTTCCCTCCATTTCCTCTGATCCCTCAGGTGATCCAGAAAGCTACCGTTTGAGAGCCAAATTGATTCTCATTGCCCCTTACTGGCCTCGACAAGTTTGGTTCCCGTTCCTCCATCGTCACCTTTTGGTGCAGCCGTGGCATCTGGACCCAGTGCCAGATCTACTGATTCACCAATCCGGTCAGCTGCACCGGTCAATCCCTTCTCTCAACCTCACAGCATGGTTGCTCCACTTCCTTCCTTAGCCAGGCTTCCTTTGATCTCTAACACAGTTAGAGATATCATAATAACTTCACTAAAATCCTCTACCAGGAGGATTTACACAAGCAAATGGAAGCGTTTCTCTTATTGGGCTAAGGCCCAAAATATTGATCCTTTTACTGCCCCTGTTCAGGCAGTTCTGGACTTCTTAGCAGAGATTTTTCATGCAGGCTCCTCTTCTTCAACAGTCAGAGTTCAGTTGGCTGCTATTTCTAATTTTCATGTCGGGATAGCAGATCATAATATTATGTCCCATAGGCTCTGCAGGGCCTTCTTGAAAGGAATTTTCCTACTAAAGCCTCCAATCAGGAATCCTCCTCCTCAGTGGGATCTAAATTTAGTGCTGACATCCTTGATTCTTCCCCCTTGAGCCAGCTGTTTCTTGTTCCTGAAATATCTTTCTTGGAAAGCGTTATTCCTAGTGGCTATTACATCTGCCAGGAGGGTGTCTGAACTTCATGCTCTTTCAGTTCGACCCCCTATTTGATTTTCACAAAGACAGAGTATCCTTGAGAACTAATCCATCCTTTTTACCCAAGGTCGCTTCTAAAAACAATCTGAATCAATCCATTGATCTCCCCGTATTTTTTCCTAACTATTCAGATAGAGCTGAACAAAAGCTACATTATCTTGTCGTCCACCGTCAGCTCAGATATTATTTGGACAGAACAAAAAAATTTAGAAAATCTGAGCAACTTTTTGTTGCCTATGCGGATGATAAAAAGGCCTACCTGTTTCTAAAGTGACTTTGTCCAGATGGCTTTCTTCGGTCATCACTGAAATTTATACGATCAGGGGAAAACAGCTGTGCTCAAAACCTAAAGCACATTCAACTAGGAGTTTAGCTACTTCTACAGCTTTTCAAGCTAGACTGCCTTTGGACACTATTTGTGCAGCGGCCACTTGGGCCACTCCTCACACTTTGTTTCCCATTACAAATTGGACTTGGCCTCCAGGGACAGAGCCAGTTTTGGCTCTACAGTCCTCAAGAGTTTGTTCCATTGAGCCATCCAGGATAGAGGTGCTAGGGACGCGGTCCCATCAAGCAAGAAGGAAGGCGAGAATGACAACTAAACAGAAAGAAGGTAAGTACCGACCATAACGTACCATGTTAGATGTCTTCTCGCCTTCTTTCTTCGACCCTCCCTCCTTCCCCTGGCCTGGACAGACCTTGTATAAGAAACTATTATGCTAAAGACCATTCAGACCTGGTCCTTTTTCCATCTGTAAGTTTCTTCTTCCTTTGGGAAGTATTTTATGCTTGGTGTTGTTGCCCTTTTGTCAACAAACGAGATCTGGGTACTTCCTGCCTTGCATCATGGGATATGGGGCTGCCTCGAGCTGGTAAAAGGAGTTCTCGAGCTAAAGCAAGTGCCGAGTCGGAGCCGAGGGATCGGCTCCGAACCCATCAAGCAAGAAAGAAGGCGAGAGAAGACAACTAACATGGAACGTTATGGTAGGTACATAACTTCTTATTTACTAAGAATGTGCAAATTGATTAGCTGCACATTTTGGGAGGTCTGCAGTGCAAAGTATTTTCTAGTAATTGCCTTTCAGCTAATCATGTCAGTAAAGCTGCTGTTTCTCTTGTTTACTGCAAAAGAAGGGATTGGTTTGATGTGGCAAGAAATCAGAGTGACAAGCAAAGCAATGAGAAGATGTGTAAAATCCTACATTGCTAACTACTGAAAGAGAACTTCTTGACAGAGCAGTGACTTGCATCCATCACTTCCTAGTACATGTTGCACAATTACAGAAAAATTCCAGTTAGCAGCCTTATGCCTCTGTTAGAGGAAAATATGGTAGGGGGAGTGTTACTGATGGATTTGTTGAAAAATTTCTTGAAATTATTTTATTATTGTATGTATTGATGGTAAATAGCCTGATACATTCTAATTGTTTTTTATATTTTTCTCTGCATACCTTCAGAATACATACAGAAATATGCAACAGAAGAGGCACTAAAGGAACAAGAGGAGGGTACTGGCGACAGTTCATCAGAGAGCTCCATGTCTGACTTTTCGGAGGATGAGGCCCAAGATATGGAGTTATAGTAGCGGAGCTACATTTTCCACAGCAAAGACTATTTCCTAACCACGAGGAGCAGACTATAAATATTCATATTTAAATAAAACAATTTTTTTTTATTACTAAACAAGGTTTTTATGGAGAATAGCATTGGTATATAAATATATATAAATATATATATAAACCGAGAAGGAGTGAGATTTATACATCTCTTTCTTTCTTTCTTTCTTACATGCTGTAGATCTTTATTTCTTGGTCATTTCTCAACCCAAGGAGCTTAACATTTCCACATTCCACTTTGGTTAATGACGCACCCAAAACTACATGTGATCTCAAGAGCTTTTTTGCAAAAAGTCAACTTGTGTTGATGAAACTCTTCCTCTGACAATAGAGAAGGATCTGGTAGGTAGGTCTGATCAGTGACACCATCTTCTTTACCGCTGGTTCCAAAGATATTGGCTTGGGTACTGAGGTAAAATACAAAAAACCTGAAGCTACATTGTCTATGATGAGGGCAAGGGGTGGTGTTCCTCTCATTTTCCCCAGCAGGCTGAAGACTTGCTCACAAACTGGTACTAAAGCATTTAAATGTCCTAGATGAAAATACTCTTTAATGGACATTTTGATAGCATTTAAAGACTTAAAATATATATATTTATAGGTTGGGTTTTTAATACTTTTTTTAATCAAAGTTCTTGTCCTCTGGTTCAGTGTCCTGAAGATTACCAGGTAATTTACTCTTGGAGCATTCATCTCAGAAAGCCTCTAATTTTTTTGAGTGAAAGTAAGAAATTTTAGAAAGTGTCTTTTGTAGCTTTTGGCTCCTTTAATTTCCCACATTGACTGTTTAAATGACCAGTGTACGTCAAAGCAAGTAAACCTATGCATTTCCATCTTAGAGTGATACCGATAGTAAAGCAATAGAATTTGTTCTATATTTTTTATGGCCAGACTCAACAGATCCTCCAGTCTTGCTTCATAGATATGGCTTTTTTATTTACTTTATTAAACATTCTTCTTGGATTTCCTGCTATGAGGTGAACTGAACTACGTAGCCCTGTAGGGCAGAATAGTAAAGATGCAAAGTTTGTTGTGAAAAAAAAAATTAAGTGAATAAGTGATTTAAAACCAGCACAAAATTTAGGAAGAACGAACTAGACTGAAAGAAGCATCCTTTTGATTCCTGTACCAAACTTTTCTGAAATGTTTGCGATTCACTTTAGCCTTTTGAGGCAACTTTCATCCTTTGATGAAGGAAATTTTATTTTTGTTTGATGCCAGAACAACAAACGAGTACTGTTATGGTTCTGATCTCATCAGGGTAAGTTAAGTCTCTATGCCATTAATCCTTGGTTCTCTTACCTTTGTCAGTCCTTTAAACATTAGGCACTTGAATACTATAATTCATGTGTTCACTTTTTTTTATATTTTCAGTTCATTTGATTGGGGGGCATTTTTAATTATGTAAGCAAAGTTTAAACCACAACACATACGAAAACAGAAAATGGGAAAAGGCAGAATTGTCGTAACCATAGAGTACAATCAGAATTTTTTGTTTTGCTTCTGAAGATTAGTTAGGCATTAATTTTCTTTGGCATGTTTGTTTTCCTAAATAAAAATGAACACACAACATTTTATCATCTCTTCATTTGTGCACATGAAATGTTTAGAAAGGTATAACTTGTTTTTATCATTAGTGTAGGTACTTGAATATGCCGAAGTAAAATAAGTGTAATGTTTGCAGGAGTAGTTGGTTACGGATCCACTTGGATATTAACACAGCAGATGCAACACTCATTCTCATTGCGTTTGTTATTGAAAATTTCTCAATAGTTGCAGACTAGATGGTGGTATGAGCTATAACTAAGGTTTTAGTTGTGTTTAATGCTTGCAAGTGGAAGGATTTTCTTCTGGCCCTGAAAATATCTTAATTTTGTATGCATATTATTGCACTCTTATGCTCTTCTCTGCTAACCATTTTAGATGCATGTTTCTAACCATTTTCATTACAAGAAATTAATGTCTTGTTTTCAGAAGCACCAAGCTTTAGAAGTGTGTGTAGGAAGTTACTGATGCTTTCATTGCGTTAAATAATGTGTGGTAATGGCTACTGTGTTTAGTCTTAACCAATAATACATTTCAGAATCTTGTCTGCAGTTGACGCTGCTAAGGAAATCACTGTTTTTTTATGCTATTTGGCATTTTTTACTTTGATTTTAGTTTGCCGTATTGTAATGGCAAATTAAAGATGCATTAAGTCAAATTATAACATCCAGCAAGTGTGTTACATCTTGAACAAATATGAACATTAAACTGGTAGGTTCATTGACGTTAAAATGTCAGATCAGGCAAATTATAAGTTATTTTGTGTATTGCAAATCAGTGGTGAAACCTGTCATAACCCTTTTCTAGTTTATTGTGCATTTTAACTTTCCTGCATTAAGGTTAGTCTTACGTTCACCTTTGCACTTTTATCTTCTTTTCATCCCATTTTCCTTTGTGTGGGTATGTATTTCATGGGAATATGCATATGGTGCACTGTTGGCTGTCAGTCTTCCTTTACCATTAAAATTTGGAGTCATCTTAAGGCAGTTGCACACTCAGGTAGCAGTTAGTTCAAAAACTGGCAGTGGGTACAGCCTGTCAGATGATGTGTACAGCTGTTGAGTCACTCATGTCAGTTACATTTTGACATTGACTGTTGTGTACTGAGTGCTCATGAAATTTAGTCATTAAGAAAGTATTTTTTTTGTTCATTTTATGTAGTCCCATCCCACCTTATAACTTTAAGCTCCATGTGTTCCAGTCCATTGATTCTCTGCCTCCTTATTTTTCCCTTTTTAGGAATAAAGGCTGAGAGCCTCTTAAGGCTATCAAACTGCAAGGTTGGACTTCCTGTTTGTTGTAACCCACCCTTTCCCCATTATTCAGTGTCAGTGCAGAATGTTCTGTTGTTCCCCATTGTAGTGTCCCTTTCACACAGATGGAGACGCACAGACATACATGTGCATACATTGTTGCCCATCAAGTACAAGCCTTCAAAAGCTGTCAGTCATATATAAAACACCGCCCTTGGTGAGGAGAACTTGTAATCATCTGCTCAGATCCATTCCCACACACGACCTGAGAATTTGGGTTGCTTCTGTCAGAGTTGGAAAGTTCTCTGTATGTCACTGGTTTGGCTTGGGAATAACTCTTTTTCAGGTTTTCAGTATTTGTGGTATTTTACTTGACCATTGTATTTTTCATCCCAGACTTTAACCAGGCAAAGTATACCCCATTTCTTCTTCCTTAACTGATGTAAACCACCTTGCCCACATGGTAGGTGTAATGAACATACTCCGTCAGGAGTTGGCTGCTGTTAGTGTGGGAACTTGGGGAGAGGTTGTCACTCTTTAACCATGCCCCCAAACTTCTTGCATGCATAGGATTGCAGTAGCACATCGGAGAATCCATCCCACTCTGTGGAATCTCTCTCATTTCTGGTATTATAACAGATTTTTTTAGATTTCTTGATGTGCCGAAAATCTTGAAATATCGTTTGTGTATGGAGTCATTTTTGTTTAATGAAAAGTTCAACCTTAATTAAGTCACTGTGAAATGTATACTTTTAAGCTTCTCCCTTCCATCTGGTTTATAGTAGTGCCCATGACATCGGATGTTATTGCAGCTGTGAAACGCTGTCATCTTCATAGCAGTTTCTGTTACTTGAATGGACAAGTCTGCTGCCAGGTTGAAGCTATGTAATTCCTGCTGTCAGTGGATTTGGCCAGCTGCGCACTGTGTTTACACACACACTGCATTTAAGGAGAACACGCATTTTATTTATTTAATATATGTAAAACTTACTGTTGTCTTTGTTCCCAATATGATCCACCCGCACCCCCCAATCTCCTCCTTGGCCAGATGCATGGTAGATGTTTATCAAAATCCACTTGAAATGTTTCCATGTTCAGCTCCTGAATAATGGCTTTGTATGAAATAGCAATCTGTGCCTGTCTTATTGTGGTTTGCCCTAGTTTGGCTTAGCAGAGTAGCATGCGAGGAGTCCCTGTTGTCAATTATTGCTGTCTGTATTCCATGTGGATTAGTTGTTAGGATAAGAATGTGGAGTGTATCCTGTTACTTGGCTGGCTGTATAACTAGAAATGAACATTCTTTTTCTCATTTCCTTCAGCATCTTAGTAAGGTAAGCTGCCAGCTCCATATTACCTGCATTTGCCCTGATAGTGCAGAGCCTGACAGGTTGGTTGTGGCTTCATTTTGATGCATTTTGGCCTACTGTTTAAAAACTAAGTGTGATTTATTGACTAAAATGCTAGTCTTTTAACAATGAAAGTATAACATTAACTTTATACTATATTTCAGTTAATTTACAACCATGGCAAACCAATTATCTCATTCTGTCTGCTGGGCTGAAGAATTCAGTTTTAAAGATTATGCTCTGCCAAGAGGGGAGTCTCTTTGGGATGCCATGAGAACTGTTTTGCATTCTTTGCCATCTCTTTTATTTCTGCTCCACATAATGTACAAGATGCTGCATTTAAGAGTGTTCACATTCCTTTGTGCAGTACTGAGTTAGAAAATGGCATTGCTGCATCTTGCTTATAACTTTTAAGTTATGACTACTGCATGTTTGGCTTCACATATGGTATTGCTCTACTAACCCAGTCCTTGTGCATTACAGACCCTAACCCATACTAGAGTTTCTGCAATCTGGTACAATTTTCTTCTGTAGTCCTTTTATAGCTTGGTTTAGTTGTTTGCTTTTCTTTTCACATTGGGTAGTAGTTCCTTGACATCTCATTCAGTCTGAATTCTGTGCAGACCAATCTCTAGGAATGAAGCTGAAGACTGTGGGAATGCTCAGTACTGCACATCTCCCAGGCTGCTGCAGCATTCCCAGCTGTCCATAATGCATAGCACTAGTGTCCATTTTCTAATCTCTATTCATCTTTCTTGAACATTAGCCTGAGGTCATTTTACAGGTTACTTAGTGTTTTCAGTAGCTTTTATCACTGCTCTTGGATTTATCCCTTCTTGTGTGAGAGCAAAGACAGAAGAGTCCTTTCTTTTGTTTTACTTTCCTGTAGCTTTCTTAAGTACATTCAGAAGTTTTCTTTCTTGAACCCCCCTCCCCCGGGCTTTGGCCATTTCCTTTCAAAAAAGGGAACATTTTTAATCTTTCTTCTCTGCTTTTGGCTTATTTGCCTTGGTAGAATTATTTTGCGTAACATGTGGTAGCTGGTAGATTGGTGGTTCATGACTTCTTGTGAACATCTTTTTCTGTTGTGCTTTCCTATTTGTTTGTGTAGGTATTTTCTTCGTCTTTTCAGCTTATTTGTCTTAAGCCATTATGGAACAAGGGTTACGTTAGTGCACTTGTTGGTAGAAGATTTCACTGTGAAAATACCTGTATCTTGTTTATTTCTGCTTTGGGGAAGCCCTTCTTGAGGACTCCATTCTGCCCTCATCAGCATCACTGTAAGATGCTTTTAGGCTGTTTTTCCACAGAAAGAGGCACCATTTTTGGCTTGACCATATGTCAGTCAATCCCAAGGTTTTTCTCTTGACCATGGAACAAAGTCAATCTAAAGATCTGTTCTCCCCTTGGCCATTAAAAGAAAAAGTTAAGCAAACATCCCTTTGCCATCACAGCAAGCTAGCAATTTGGCTCAACTGCAGGTGGGTGGTTCTGCTGTGGCCATTTGTTGTACATCAAACCACTCATCTTTAAACTTGGATCCCTCTGATGTAAGACCTACATGCAGTATGGACCAGTGGTTAACCACTTCCCTCCACGGCTGTTGGGGACTGTTCGGCGGGCAAGGGAAGAAGGTTTTTTTTCCCCAGAATGTTGTGTCCATCCCGGTACTGTTGCCATTTATCCCATTGTTAGCCTTTTTTTCCTGTTAAAAAGAAACGGAAAACTAAACATGCCTCTATTTCTCCTCAGATTTCTGTAGGAGTAATTTACTGAGTCCGACTCAAGGTTTTATTCCGGCTTTTGATACTACTAAATTACTGCTTTCTGGTAAAAGAAAGAATACCTCCTTTCATGAAGAGATGCAAGATTCTGAATCTGGACAGGAAGCTGAAAGGACAAATGCAGGTTTCATCAGTTTTCTGATTCAGACTCGAGTAGAGCTCAGTTTCTGATTCTCCCATTGGGATTCCTGTCCCTTTGACACTGTTCCTGAATGTGTAATAGTTTCAGTGGGAGTACTCGGTCTCTCAGAAAATTTTACGAGCTGTTACAAAAGGAATTTCCTGAAATTTCACCATTTTCTCCAATTTTATTAGCTTTGGAGGATGTGTGTCTGCCTGTATTTTTCCTGATAGCTAGCCTGCTGCCCTTAAAAAATAAAAAAGGCAGATAAGATGACTGAGGAACTTTATGCATTCTACGTTTTATACACTTCCCAAAACCCGACCCAGCAGCCATTCTTTGTTATCCCTACTGCTGCTAAACAGTTAATTCTTATCCTGGAAAATGGTGTATACTGCTGCAAATTTGATTTTCAGAATTGTCAGGCTGACATGTCAATGTGTATTCTAACTAGTTGTGAAAGTGTGAGGAATATTTGGAGTGCAGTTTTTTCTTGTTAGGAAACATCTCATTTAAGTTATTTAGTTTCTCCTATTATACTAGTCACTGCTTCTCTGTTACTGTTTTGAGGAGGTTTGCTTGGTTTTCAGAACCTCCCAAGACAATATTAACAATGAGATTTAATTTTTTCTTTTAGATAGAGATTCACTTTTTGTTCCTTTGCTGCCGAGGTAATCAAAAATATGATGAAGTAGGTAAGTTGCATCAGGGAATCTCTATTCTGCCCTCTGTTTTCTAATTTTCTAAGGGTTTCTGTAAGTCTTCTTCCAATTTTGGCATAATGGTAAGGGTATTCCGAAAGGAATTCAGGAGCCTCCAAGACTAAGGACAGTCCAACTAGTCAGTTGGACTGTTTAAGGAAATTTGGTCCCCCCTCCAACCCTGGCGATCCCTTTTCCCTTCCAAAGAGTCTGAATCTCCATCTTTTCACTTTAGTAAATGATATTCACAACCCATTTGTCTGAAACTATCATTTATCAAGGGTATGGTTGGCAGTGAGAGGATAGTCTTCCTTGCCAGGAGGTATTCCTCATCCACCATGCCAGACTCTATTTCCACCTGTCCATTACATGTTCTGGGGAGTGATGGAACCAATTCCTCCTTCCCATGTTGACAGATGTTTTTAGCGCCAAAGAATTAAGATGCTTGGAGACCAGTTTAGGATCTTTCTTCTTAGACTCGTTTGTGGTGGTGACAAACTTCAAATGTCGCAACCTGTTACCAGTTCTTCATTCGAGTTTCCTGGTAACTCTACATTTAAGATACTTATTATCCCATTCCATTTCATCCAGACTTTAGGCATTTCTTAAGGTTTGTGTCTGGATCACTTTATCAATTCTCTCCCTTACACCTTAGACCATCCACTGCACCAGGAGTGTTCACCAAGTGGCTAGCTCCAGTTATAGCTTATGACAGGTTATGTAGTATCCATTTTTTCCATATTTAGATGACTTACTTATCTTTGCAGAGTCTTTTTAAGTGTCAGGAATCTCCCACATGGGTGAAAATTCTCTTACACAAGCTGGGATTCCAAGAGAAGTTTCAGAAGTCTTTTTTGGCTTCTTCATATTGGATTGTGTTCCTGGGGTGCCAGCTGGATGCCTCAATTCAAAGAGTTTTCCTACACTGGAAAAATGCATCTATATCTGGGTCTATTTCGAAGGTTTTTCACTCAGAGTTTGGTAACTTTGAGAGAATATTGTAGGATTTTGGGTCTCATGCTCACGGAGTCTCATAACCCTGGCAAGATTCTACATGAGAAAGAAACAATGGTATTTGAAGTCTCTTTGGTCCCAGAATCAACATCACTTGTCTATTCAAATGCCATTGCTGGGGTTTGTTGATAGAAAACTTACTTGGTGGAAATGGCAGTTATCCATAAATTTGGATCTCCCATTATCCCCGTTTCCAAGCTGTCAGTCATTGTGTGACTCTTGACTTTGCTTTTGCAAGGATTTTTCATGTCAAAATGTTTTTGAAGGGTGTTTTGCTTAAGAAGCCTTATAAAAAAAACAGTGGCCCATTCTTGAGATCTTAATTTTGTGTTAGAGACGTTAACACTTGCTCCATTTGAACCAGCTGATCTGGTTGACTAGAGGTTCTTAACATGGAAAACAGTTTTACTGATTTCTCTGACCTCTGCTAAAAGGACATCTGAGCTGCAAGCTGTTATGATGAGTCCACCCTATCTTATTTTCCACATTTTCTTTGAAAACGAATCTGCTTTTTATGTCTAAAGTGGTATCCAAGTTTACTTTAAGCCAAACTATCCATTCCCCCATTTGCTTTACTGATAAAAGTGAGGGTAAAAGGATATTCTATACCTTAGATGTCCACTGACAACTCTGGTTCTGTCTTGACAGAGCTAAATTTCAGATTATCTGTTCTTTTTTTCTGAAACTAAGACAGGATAACCTGTGCCAATACAGACTATCGCCAAATTGTTGTCTAAGGCTGTTACCTTTTTATACTCACCACAACAAAATTATTCCAGGCAGGGTTAAGGGCCACTCTGAGGACCTTGGCTTAGTCTGTGGCTTTTTGAAAAGGGTTGGATCCTAGAAGTATTCTAGAAGCTGCTACTTTGTCCTGTGTACATAGTTTTAAAAGCACTGTAAGCTTGATTGTGACTCTATGGCTAGATCAAGCTTTGCAAGAACCATTCTCCAGGGGCTTCTGGACTGTTCTTTCACCTCCCAAATTTAGTTAGCTAAGATAATCTTCCCATATAGCTAAAGCTGCTTGCAGCAGTCATCGGTATGATGAACATAGTACAGTTGTGCAAGTAAGTTTACCATAACAGTAGATGTTCAAATGATCACGGCTGCCACTACCCCCCCCCCTTATTTAGTGTGTTGTTTATTCCAGGGTGTGGTTGGTTGGTTGTTTTGTTCTCCATGGCAGTTTCTTTTCAGGCCTTCACCTCCCTCTCTCTGTTGGCAGGAAAGCTCTGAAGTGCTTGGTGCCCAAACTTGTCATTTAATCAGCTCAATTTAAGCTGCCTGACAGTTCAGGCATGTGGCAAATGACATGAAGCTTTGGAAACGCTGTCTGTTATATCCATATCGCTAAAGCTTCTGTAGCAGTAACCACTCAAATATCTGCTGTTAGTGTAGGCTTACTTATACAACTGTGCTTTCTTAGTTATGCTTTAAACAGACCAACCACATGACTTTCCATGGTATGCCAGCAGTGGGAATTCTTTTGCATTGCTTTAATGTGCATCAGTAGTTGCTTTATTTAGATGGAGCTACTCACAGCTTTGTTTCCTTCAGTCAAAGACCCTTCAGTGAGAAAGCTTCCCAAACCATACTTTTTAGGTGCATATCCCCCTGCATCCACTTCTGTTATTTCTGTCATGGAAGACAGTTGTTTGGTCCACTAAAGGCTCATTCTGACAAGGCTGTGGCCTCCTTTTCAGAAATGTCCCAATAGATGTTGTCTATGTTACTATTTGGTCTGTCCTGAACAGCGTCCTCTGCTTGATGCCCACATTTCATGTGCCATTTAGTCTTTGAGGCCTTTATTTTGAGTTGTAAAAACTTGCTTATGCTGCCGGGTATTATAAATTGTCTGGATTCCAGGTCCAGCGCCTTATTTGGAGCCACTGTGTTGGAGTGTATTCCAGCTTAGGACCCCAGATTTGGAAAAGCTTAGGGTCATCAGATGCTGCTGAGGATGACCCCATGCCTATCGGATACTTTAACAGTACATCTGGTAGAGTGAGGACATTCTCAGTGTCCCATCTCTCCATGCCCACCCCTTAATGTGTTATTTTTTTTTTTTAATGTGCTTTTTGGTCTTGTTTAGCCCCTGCATTTCTGCTGCAAATCTGAAGATGGAAGACAAAGTGCTACATTATAGGTGGGAAAATATTGTTTGCTGTGCCATCATGATGGCCTGTAACCTTGGTCCTAGAGATTGTAAGGGATGGCCTCACTGCTGCAGCTCTCCCATTGTTGTAAGCACATAACTTTTATTTTATTTGCATCTTCTGTTTTTATTTTGCTGCTTCATCTGAGGCAGTAGTGGTTCATAGCATAAATAAAGCCCATTTTTTTTAGGGAAACATTTTAACCATGAATTACTTGTGTAGTCCACAGCCTTGATTGAGGAACCTACAGCAGGGCATGGTCTGGATATCAGGGCTTTGCTGTAGGTGTTTTTGGAAATTTGGAGTGGAGTGGTCCAACAGAAGGCCACATCGCCAGTTTCTCCAGCAGTCCTTAAATTGAGGAATTCAGTTAGTAATAAGTAGACTTGAGGATAAAAAATTAAATCTTTGTAGAGTTTCAATGTTCGGTGCTTTACAGATGAGCTATGATTTGATGATTAACCATTCTGGATATGCCCTTGTAAGGCAGATCCAAACAGTGCTGCCTCTCCTTTTGTGACCCCTCCAGTTAGTATTCAGAATTAATGGAAGCTAGTAATTCTCCAAAGCCCCTTAGCATAGCACCTTTTAACCTTTGATACTAGGGTCAGTTGTATGTAGTCTCTAATGATAGTAGTTCATATTATTGGACTGATTATTGCTTTTATATATGCTAACCATTGCAAGCAAGGTAATGTTTCATTCCTGAGTACATCTCAACTTGTAGTCTCTGAAATAGACTGCAGTAGACTGTGCTAGAAAGTTCTTTAAGTTTTGGTTCCTTTCTAGCCAAGACTGTAGTAGGTGACAGTTTGTGTCAGATGTCTTGTTGACCTGTGTTTTTTACCAGTTGAGGTTCTTGGAAGCATTTTGTGAATTGTGCTTTGCATGCCATAGTTTCCTTTGACAGCTTTGTGGGTAACTTCCATCTTTTTACTAAATGTGTACCTGTTTAAACAGTGGATGACACTGGGAGCCCTGACTTTATGTAGCCCACCATAATTTAAATGGGTACTGTGGACAAGAGTCCATGTTTGCCTGTCAACCTCTGATCTTATGTTACTGACACAAGCCTCCAAGGGAATAAGCCCTATTGCTGAGTAGTAGGATGTTAAGTGTCAGAATCTCAGCCCCAGCTGTGCCATAGCTATTTCTCAGTTAACATGGTAGCTAAGCAACACAGCCTTCACTGATTTTTCCTGAGGGCTTTTTAAGGAGATGCCTCTGAGTTTACCCTGGCTTGGGGAGCCATCATGAAAGTCTAGAATGTTCTTGATGCAGTTATAGATGATCATATCTTAGAACTCTGAGGTCCTTCTTCTTTCTGAAGCCAAGATGCCTCTCCAAATTTCTGATCAGGCCCAGACTTTACTTCTTACAGGGCAGTGAGACTTTCTTGCCTTCAGAATGAGACCAGGGAATTACCTTTTCTTTTGTGTACATAGGACTGACCAGGACTGCAGCAGGGTGTACACTCGAACATCTACATTTATGGTAGGTACAAAACTGTACTATGTTCATCATGTTACCCTGCTGCAGTCATCACACTTGGGTAGAATCCCAAAGCTAAGGATGGGTGGAGGAGTTATAGAGGGTTAGAGGAGGCTAGAAGGCCCTGCAGAACTGCAGTGGCGAAGCCAGCTCTAGTCTTAGAGTAAAGAGGTAAGTGATAGTGTTTGGTAAAGGTGTGTACTGAACTCCAAGTTGCAGCTTCCAAAATCTCCTTGGTTGGAACCCCCCCTGAGGAAGGCTGTAGATGTAGCTGTTGCCATGGTAGAGTGGGGCCTAATGGTAGCAGGAACTGGTTTTCCATGATGGGTATAGCAAATACGAATGTAATGTCCTATCATCTGGAAATGGTTTGTTTTGATATAGCCTTCCCTTGTGAAGCTGTAGCATAGGATACAAAGAGCTAGTCAGATTTTCTGAAAGCCTTAGTTTTATCCAAGTAGTAACAAAGTTGCCTGTGAATGTCCAAAGAATGCAGGAGTCTTTCTCCTTTGTTCTGTGGATTTGGGAAGAAGGTGGGTAAGTGGATGGTTTGATTTAAAGCTACACGGGAAACCACCTTAGGCATGAAGGAAGGATTAGTTCGTAGAGAAACTCTGTCTTGATGGAAAATGAGGAAAGGTTCCACTGCCATTAGTGCCTGCAGCTCTGAGACTCTTCTAGCTGAAGTTATTGCTAGCAGCAGGGCTGTCTTCCATGATAGAAACTGTAGATCTGCAGAGAAAGTTGGTTCAAAGGGAGGTAGCGTAAGTTTTTCCAGGACAAAATTGAGGTCCCATGTTGGTGTGGGTGCTCTCCTGGGGGGCCTAATGTTTTTTGCCACTCTGAGAAACTGCCTTAGAAGTGGATGCGAAAATAAGGGTGGATCCGTGTTGTAGTGGGCTGAAATAGCTGATGCATGGATTTTAATGGAAGAAAAAGAAAGTCCTTTGTGCAACATCTCAGTTAAACACTGTAGAATCTGAGGCATGTGAGGCTGAAGTGCATTTTGGTCTTTAGCTTGGTTCCAGGCGCAAAACCTTTTCCATTTCTCCGAATAGGCTTTCCTGGTGCTGGGCCTCCTAGCTTCCAGAATAACATCCATAACTGTTTGGGAAAGAGGAGCTGGCTGGATGCTTAGGTGATTTGCCATGCAGCCAGATTTAAGGTTTTGAGCTGGCTGTGAAGAATCTGATTGTTTTGCTGTGTGAGCAAATGGGCAATTTGGGG